>NW_024068979.1:0-79238 GCF_009389715.1 Phoenix dactylifera | reverse complement strand
CCCTAATATGCCCTACACCGAATAGTTGGGTCAAATAGTGCCGGGTACTACCACTAGCCTCCCCATGGCACCATCCCTATGATGAGCAATATAGAAATGTTAAAATGTTTACTTCAAACTCTCCCTGTTTAAGTGTAATTAATTACAGATTTTATCCCTTCCAAAAGAATGCTCACACAAGTCTCACAAATGTGCCGAATATATTATGCTTGTTTGCTTTTTCTTAAGATTGGAGTATTTGCCTTTACTTAGATTTTACTTCTCTTGAATAATATCCATTTTTTTTCTTTATCTCTCTCTCTTTTTGTTATTCTCAAGTAATTACATGAAAGAGCAGAATAAAGAAATAATCTTATGTATCATATAAATGTATATCATGCAAACAACATATTCATTGTGCTCAAGGATTCATAACTTCTCACAAGTGATTTTAAATCAAAATTTTAAGCATTTACTTGTATATTTCATGGTTATGATATATGTCACGCCCCCGCCTCTGCGAGGCACGTGAGGCACCTAGTGCCCACGTGGGGGCCACATGAGGAGGAACACGGGGCTCCCCTGCCAGATATTGTCCGGTTCTGGGGCTTCACGCAAGCGTCCTTCACCCCTCCCCGGTTTTGTTTTCCACCCAAAATGCGTCTGCAGGATTAGGAGACACCCGCCTCATATGCCCAGGCTCTGGAACGAGTCTTTCCGATGTGGGACTATTGGGCCTCACACCCTTCCCACCATCGGACAAGAGCCGTCCTCGGCTCTGATACCAAATGTCACGCCCCCGCCTCTGCGAGGCACGTGAGGCACCTAGTGCCCACGTGGGGGCCACATGAGGGGGTAATACGGGGCTCCCCTGCCAGATATTGTCCGGTTCTGGGGTTTCACGCAAGCGTCCTTCACCCCTCCCCGGTTTTGTTTTCCACCCAAAACGCGTCTGCAGGATTAGGAGACACCCGCCTCATATGTCCAGGCTCTGGAACGAGTCTTTCCGATGTGGGACTATTGGGCCTCACAATATAGGCAAAGAATTATTTTAGTTTGAGCAAACCATGAAACAATTTCTAAAAGCATAAGTCAATTAATGCATATATAGACATGATATCTAGAAATTAATATTTAAAGATTTTAATCATGCCACAATAAGATTTAAGTTATTGACTTTGCTTAGCTAATTTATGAGAGAGGTATCTAAAATTACCGATTCATTCTGCATTCTTCAAGTCAAATACCTACTAGATTTCTTATGTATGAACTTTTGGCTGAAGAAGGTCCTCTCTCTTGTTTGCATGTGAATGTTTATTGTATCTTACATGGAGATATCCTTCAAGTTGAGATCTCTCATTTTCTTGCTCAAGGATCCTGCATTATTTAACAAACTCCTTTTCTTTTTTTGAAAGAAAGTCTTTAGTTTCTTTAAGATACAAACCATTCATCCAACATATTTCTAACTAGATGACTCAATATAAGATATGACAATAGTTGAATATTGAGTCACTTTACTCAAGAGATTGCCTAAATATAAGCAAGCACATATCACTTGAACTAAAGAGATAGTTTCATTAACCAAGATAGTTCAAGGACAAGCATGTGAGGCAATAGGAAGATTTATCAAGGTCAAAATCAATTTCTTATTTTCAAAATCGATTTAGTTTAGATTTTATTTACTTAAGATAATTATCAATAAGACACGCTAGCTAAGTTTTAATCAACTTATCTTAAACAGTTGTTTCTATCAAAATTCAGATTATGATTTATTTGTTATCAATAAAATATGATTCATTAAAGTTAGATTGAAGTCTTGCACAAGGTCACATAATGAGAATACAATCTGGTCTACTAGCTGTATGATAAAATAATTATTCTATCATGCTTCAATACAGCTTTAAAACAATAGATCTACTTTGCTCATCCTTTTCAAATTCTACAAGATGGGGTCATAGGACATACCTTCTTCATGCCAATCTTCTATAAGAGTTTTCTTGTGGACTAACTTTGGTCAATGAAGATCCCCTTTCTTGTTTGTCTTAATTTGGAGTTTGAGAGAAGATGTTAATTCATTCATCATACATATTTCAAACTCACCTTACATGAGCTTAGTAAAATCTTCATATAACTCTTCATTAGTAGAACCAAAAAATGAAGTCATCAATGCATGCCTTGAGCAAATAAGATATCACAAATTCTTCTTTTTGATGCATAGATTTATCACTATTACTTTCTATCAAAAAGGTTACTTAAGCTTTTATATATCATGCTTTTTGATGCTTGTTTCAAATCATATATTGCTTTATCATATTTGTAATGAGTGTTTTCAAATATGGTGGTTATTTAACATATATCTTCTTTAATAAAGTAAGCACATAGGAGTCCATTCTACACACTCATTTGATGGACTATAAAGCTCATAAAGCAAGCAAATGATGATGGTGATCTTTACTTCTAATCATGCAAAAATTTCATCAAGATCTATTTCATCTTTTCTTGATTTAGTCTTTTAGTAGTCATCAATTTTTCTTCATTAAGTGCATTTCTGAAAAACTCAATTTGGTTCTAATTATTAACATATTTTTAGATTGTTATATGTAAAAGATTAACCATATACATATATAATTTGATCTTAGTATCTTGATAATAAATCATTAGTCTCATAAAGAATAAAATGACTTGATATTTCTGCAACTAAAATCTTTTCATTGAATATTCTATATGCATTGCTTGATGAATGATATCCAAGGATAGACATATCTCTATCAGATTTGGCATTATTTTCATAATAACATGTACGACTGAAAAATATGAAAGATATGCAATGGTTCATTTTCCATTTTTCAGAAGATCAAAAGGAGTTTTCATCAAAAATAGAACTAATAGAAATCATATGTATGACAAGCAGTGATGATAGCTTTTAAAAATCATTTGAGTAGATGACTATCATACACAATTGTCTTTTTCATTTCTTCAAGAATTCTATTAACCCTATTTTACTTAAGGTGTCCTTGGTGCTGAAATAATTAATTTCTGTATAAACTTTATCAGGATTTTGGTTTTCAACACCGTGCCATTATACTCTTTATCTTCACAGTTTGGAAACCTTTATCATTTGAAACACTTTTACAAGATTTAGCAAATACAGAAAATATTTCAATTTTATTTGCCAAGAACAAATCCAATGTAAGCTTTTGAAAACTTAGTGATGGAAACAACATCTTTAGATTTAGAAATTGATTTTTGTTTGTTTTCTTAGTTAGCATGCATAGCAAACTTTGACCTTTCAGAAGATAATCTAAGTAAGCCAATGGCAAGGTCTTTTGAGATTAAGTACATACTAGCATGAGTTGATTTTATATGCCAAAGATGGTTTCTTTAATCTTGGTATTCATAGTGCATATATTCAAAAGCACACCAAGTACACATTATCATATCTATGATCAATAAACAATAATGCCATGGATAAAAACTCTCAATCAAGCATATAGAGAATTCATAGAGTTATTCTTAATAAATTGATTAATCATTTAGCAACTTATCCAATAGTGAGTAAAGTATACTATAAAATGAAGTGATTTGATTATATTTCCAAAAGTATTTTCTATATCACAAAATTGATCAATACATGCAATTCATATTTTAATCAAATACTAAAGCAAAAATAATGATGAGATGCAAGGATTACTGATTTCATTATTATTATTATTATTATTATTTAAAATTACTTTTCATAAGTATGTTTTAAGTTTCATTTTTTTTGACGTGTGTCTAGAACACCCATTTGTATGAATCTATTTGTTCCATGGATATCTTGGCACATCTATGTCTACATCCTCATATTTTCATTTTGGGTACCCAAGCTTGCTTGGGTCCTTGAGAGTTAGGACATATGGTTCCTTTTGGAACCCAGATTTGTTTAATTGTAATAACTTTACCACTTGATTTAATTATGTTAGAACGATAGGTAAAGTTGTTATGCCCATTCTTTTTATGTTTGAAATAAGTTATCTTATTTAATGGTTTGCTTGGTGAATTGATAACCTTTTTCTCTAGAGATTTATTATTAAGTAAAGGAGTCAAGCTAAATTTTGATTTATCATAAGCAACATATCGACTTTCAAACATTATTTTTAATCTTTCTGAACTTACAGTGAATTTGTTAATAAAAGATTTTAATTGGTTAATTTCTTTATTTAAGTTTTGATTTTCTTTAATTAAATTCTGATTTTTCTGAATCAATTGTTCTGAATTTAACCTTAAGCTTTCTTTTTCAGAATTTAGTTTGTCATATATTTCAGCAATAGTTACCTTCTGAGATTTCGAGATTTAGCTTTTTAAGATTTTTATTTTTGAGAGCTAATCTTCTACGTTCACTATACAAATCATGAAAAGCATTTAATAGTTCATCATAAGAATATTCTTCATGAAATTCATTAGATTCAGATTCTACTTTATCTTCTAGTGCCATAAAATATAAGTTAGTTACCTTTTGTAGTTCATTGTTGCTTCTAGCTTTTAATTTCTTGCTTGACTCTTCCTTGGTCAAAACTTTCTTCCTTTTTATCTCTTTCTTTCTTTCTTCTTGCTTCCTCTTCTTCTTTGTCTTTAGGAAGCTTTTGAATTTTTTTGTTGTTCTTTCTTCCTCGAGTCGACTCGGGTTTACTTGGAGTCGACTCGACTGACTTGAGAGTCGACTCGAGATCTTCGGAAGACGTCTCGTTCTCAGAGGCCTAAAAGATGATTCTCTGTCTTTTGAACTGTTCTGCCTCGGAGTCGACTCGGGCCTTGTCGGAGTCGACTCGGCTAACTTGGGAGTCGACTCGGAACTACTTGGAGTCGACTCGTTCACAGGGTCTTCAAGACTGTGTCTCTGCCTTTCAGACTGTTCTTCTCTAGGAGTCGACTCGGACAAACTGGGAGTCGACTCGGCTACTGTGGAGGATTCTGCAATCTCATTGTTAGTACGCAATTGAAGCACATGTGAGCTAATCTGAGATTTATCATAAATATTTTCTAAAGTATCCCAGATCTCCTTAGCAGATAAGCATGCAGAAATTTCATTAAAGTTCGTTTCATAAATAGCACAATATAATATGTTCATAGCATTAGCATTCAATTGTGCTAAGTCCTTTTCATTAATAGTTTGAGAGAGTGTGTGAAGGTCATTTATTATGATTTTCCATAAATAATAGTTTTGTGATTGAATAAAAATGCGCATGCGTGCTTTCCAATATGTGTAGTTTATGCCATTAAACAGTGGAGGCCTATCAATTAACTGTCCCTCTCCTAGAAAACTATCTATTTGAGTTGTCATGATCTTTGGCTCTTGATCGTGAGATCAATAATTAATCTTGAGCACCTGCTCTGATACCACTTGTTGCCCAAGGTGACAACCCAAGAGGGGGGGTGAATTGGGTCTTTTAAAAACTTTTCAACTACTTCTAATCTTTTAGAGTTAATTAAGCTAAGTTGTATGGATGCATAGTGAAATTTAAACTAAGCAAGAGTATGATTCTAATCTAATCAACTATTAAGCAGCGGACTCAATAAAAGATTAGTCTAAGTTTGCCCAAGTATGCAATTCAATACAATGAGTCTTAATGTTGTTATATTGAATGAGACTTGATTAAGTAAATTGAATATGCTTGCAACTAAAGGATGCACGGAGAAGAGTTAAGCAAGCAATGTATCTAAGTAAGTAAGTGAGTGAGAAAGTTAGATAACAAAGAGCATCACAAACACAACAAAAGTATAGTGGTTCGGTGCATCCCAGCACCTACATCCACTCCCCAAGACCTCTTGGGAATTTCACTATAATCCCTCAGATTACAGCCGGTTGTTTTACAAGCTCACAACCCAACTTGTTGTTTTACGAGATCACAACGAACTCGGTCGGTTTTCACAGGCTCACCGACTAGAACCAACCGATTGTTTTCACGGGCTCACAATCCAACCCAGTTGGTTTTCCCAAAGGCTCACCAACCACAACCTTACAACGTTGGTTTTTCCTTTGGCTCACCAACAAACCTTAACCCCTTGATTCAATCCCTTGATTGAATCAAGTTACAAGATATTAGAACAAGAGTTTAAATCAAATACAAGCTTCTCACATAAGCAAATATAGCAAATATAAATAAGTAAAGAAAAGAGAAGAAGCCCTCAAACTAATTTGTAGATGGAGGAACTCGGCTTCTTCTTCACTTGACCCTCTTCTGATTTTGCACGAAGTAGAGGATCTCCGAGGCAGCACACGGATGGAGAGGAAGCTTTGGGATTCACTTGGATGCTCTTCTTCTCTCTATTTTACTTTGAATGGCCCTTTTGTGCTTATGGGAGATTTTCCTTGTAATCTCTTTCAAATCTCTTCCCTAAATGTTTTCTCCCACTTTCATACCCTCTTTCCTAGCTCTCCTCTTGATTTTATAGCTTTAGAGGGAGTGGAAACAAAAATCTAGCCGTTAGAGACAAAAATAGAGCCGTTGGAATCAACAAAAAACTAGCCGTTATGCCTCCCAGCGTGCTGGAGTCGACTCGGCTGAAGTAGGAGTCGACTCGGCTGAAACAGAAGTCACTTGTGAATAGTAGTCTGTCGGCACTGTAGCTGGGAGTCGACTCCGCACTGTAGCACTGAAGTTGGAGTCGACTCGAGATCACTGTAGCGCTGAAAATCAACTTTCTGTTTTTTGTTTGTTCTCAGTCGGAGTCGACTCGTAGAGTCCCGGAGTCGACTCGAGCACTGTTTCTTGAAACTCTAGAGTGCCAGAGTCGACTCTAAACTTCCCGGAGTCGACTCGAGGACTATTCTTTTGAATCTTTCTTTGAATTTGCTCCTCCAACTTAAATCCTTTGAACTTGAAACTTGGGCCAATAAATTGTAGCTTTCTTCTAACTTTTCTTGAGAGCTTTTGAGGCCTACTTGTATTTTTCCAACTTGCTATGTTCCTTGCAAAATAAATTATCTTTCTTCTTGCAACACAAACATTAGTAATTATACTTCAAGGTTTTGTGATCATCAAAATTAATCTTTAAATCAATTTTTGGGTCATCAAGAAGACCCACTTTCAAGCCAACTGATGCCGAGTCGACTCAGCTGTGGGTGAGTCGACTCCAATAAGAAAAGATAGAAAGTCAGTTTTTGATACACTGAGGCCGAGTCGACTCCAGCTGTGTGCGAGTCGACTCCGATGAGAAAAGACAGAAAGTCAGTTTCTGATACACTGAGGTCGAGTCAACTCTAGCTGTAGGCGAGCCGGCTCAGATGAGAAAAGCCAAAAAATCAGTTTCTAATACACTGAGGCTGAGTCGACTCCAGCTGTGGGCGAGCTGATTCTGATGAGAAAAGACAGAAAGTTAATTTCTGATATACTAAGGCCGAGTCGACACCTGAAGGACGCGAGCCATCTTCTGCTTTTGGCAAGTCGACTTGGAATGTCGCGAGCCATCTCCTGGAAGAGCGCCTGGCCAATACTTCTAAAGATGTCGTGAGTGAGTCGTCTCTCGAAGAACATGAGTCGTCTCCAGTTTGAGCCGAGTCGTCTCCAAGTCGCGCGAGTCGACTCTGATCCCAACGGTCACATTGTCAGGCTGCACAATCATGTCAGAACGGCTCTTTTACTCCTCCCAATGGCTATATTTCAAGGAGTAAAGCTTTGAAAAGTGTATAAAAGTCTAGAAGAGATAAGAACTGTTAGATGTATGCCCTAGAAGCCAATCTAGCTGACACATTATTAATTCTAGGATATAAATTTGTACTTTACTTTATTATTATTGAATAATAAATGGGCATCTTTTTCATTCATATTATTTATATGTCTATGAATCGTCCAAGAAATTAATAAGATAATGATACATATTCTCAAGAGTTAAGAATTTAAGCCATGTATCATTGGTGATTAATTTCTAAATGCTCCTGATCAATGGATCATCACGAGGATGGTGATCGATCCGATGAGATCAGTGCATAGATCGCTTTTCTTATGGATGGACAAGACTCAAGTCCACAGTGTAGGAACACTGAAGTGATAGTGCAGGTGCTTGTTAGAGAACAAGGGTACTGAGCGTGACCAAGACAAGAAGTCACTTGGATGTCTATCCACTCATCAGTGACTTGCTTGATGTTGCAGTAGTATGATTGGTCTTTTGACCTGCGGTGCTTCGGCTACTCATAGTGAGGTTATTGTAGTTTGACTGTACATACACATGGTCTCTAGTCATATGGGTCCTTGTAGTGTAGATTGGCTGCAGTAGGTTCACTGTTGGAGTAGGGTATGCACCTACATGGAATCTATCGACCTTGATAGATGAGGAGTGATCCTATGTGATTTATAAGATTGAGTTCTAAAACCTTGGCCAGGGCAGTATATACAGTGGAGAAAGAGTTTTCCACTCTCGAACTCAAGTCGAATAAATCTAGACATATGACAGACGACGGAGTTTGACGAGTTATCCATGACCTCCTTTCTGTAGAGATCCACGATAGAAGGACCGTATCATATGATAACTGCATCTAGAGGTTCATCATTCCATTCTGCTGGGTGGCCACTACATGCTGCTAGGTGTCACTGGTGGATGGTGAGGCTCACAGGGACCATCTTGATGGTCGATGATTCCTGATGAGTTGAGTTGGAATTGTTTCAACCCATTGAAAGAAGTTTTCAATGATATTGTGATAGAGATCGTAATATATCTCACTACCAGTCAAAATTGAACCTATAGGGTCACACACATCAGAGGTATTGACCGATCCGATGGTTGAATTGTGATTAGGAATCACAAACAATCAATTTGATTGATAATTGGTTAACCCGCTAAGAGTTAGTGAGTTGAAGAAGGAATAATTGCAATCGGATTGCAATTTAATTTAATTAATTGGATTTAATTAATTAGACTTGATCACGAGTCCTACTTGGAGTAGGATCCTTGGAGTCCTAATTGGATTAGGATTTTAAATTAAATTAGAGTCCTATTTGGAGTAGGATTTCTAAAGTCCTAATTGCCTTAGGGCTGAAATTTAATAAGTTCTAATTAGATTAGAATCTTCTTAAGTCCTAATTAATTTTAATTTTAATCTAATTAATTAAAAGACTCCTAATTGGATTAGAATTGAAGAGTTCAATTGAGTCATGGTTCAATTAAATCCTAATTAGATTAGGATTTGGGGAAAATTGAAATGGGTGCAAATCCTATTTTGAATAGGATTGAATCCTAGCACTTGGACCCAACCCTCCCCACTTAATTAGATTAAGTGGGGGCTAACCAAATGGAAGAAGAGGGAGGGGCCCACGCCTCTCCTTTGGCTGGTGGCGTGAAGGAAAAAGGAGGGGCCATGCCCCTCCTATTTGAATTCAAAATAGGGATAAAGATGAGCTCCTAAAATTTAGGTGCTCATCCTTATCCACACACCATAAAAGAAGGGGGTCAAGGGGCTGCGAATTTTTGAGGGAATTCCCTTCATTTTCAGCCGTGAAGACCTCTCCTCTCTTCCTCCTTTCATCTGCCATCAGCAAGAAGAAAAGAAGAGGAGGCTTTCATCTCCTCTTGGTTTTTCTTCCTTGGTTCTAGCGTATGGAAAAGAAAAAGCTGCAAAGGGCCTTTTATTCTTCTTCCTAGATTCCTTCTTCATCGTCCTCTTCTCAAGGCAATCAAGAGTTGATTCAAAGGAGAGGATCTCAGCCATCTATAGCCATCTCTACAAGGGAGCTAGCACCCCGGGAAGATCCAAAAGCTTCGATCGGTTCACTACCTCGTGTGGATACTTGTAGAGGCCGGACGCATGTGCGGCTTCCACTGAACCTTCATCAAATACCACGTGAATCAGATTTGCGGAGACTATCTACCCGCACAAGGTGAAGATCTGATCTTCTTAATCATGATTTTAAAATAATTTAATAAGAATTTAATCCTAACCTATCTATAAATGGTTTTAAAATACGTTCATGCGATGAACGGGATATACACATGTCTTTCCGCTGCGTATCTGAAAATTTTTAAATTTTCAGTGGCATGTGATAGATCCTAACAAGAACACAACAGAGGAATTAAGGGCATTCAAGTTTACAACCACCAAAGAAAGATTAGAGCCTTCCAAAGAGAAAAGAGGAGTAGCTGCACCTATATCAATTTTAGAAGTACTCCTCACATTCAAGGCTCGATCATTTGATCCTCAACCACCGAGATATTCACGAGAGGATCCAGAAAAGAAGAAGCCACATCTTTCTTCAGCAAAAAAATTTGTTTGAGAGCTTCTTCCTTTTCATATTACTTATATTGTTAAATCTGCTTTTTTAGAAGTTGTAACTTTCATTCACTTGTACTCTGATTTTGTTACCTGATTGAATCAAGGAGATTGAGGTTTGTTGGTGAGCCAGTTAAAATCAACATTGTAAGGTTGTGGTTGGTGAGTTGGAAAAACCAAGTGGATTAGATTGTGAGCTCGGAAAAACAATCCGATGGGTTGTGGTTGGTGAGCCGAAGAAAACCAACTAGGTTTGATTGTGAGCCCAAAAAAACAATCCGATTGGTACTAGTCGGTGAGCCTGTGAAAACCAATTGAGTTTGTTGTGATCTCGTGAAAACAACAAGTTTGGTTGTAAGCTTATAAAATAATCGGGTATAATCCGAGGGATTATCGTGAACTCCCAAGTGAGGCTTGGGGAGTGGACGTAGGAGCAGGGTTGGCTCCGAACCACTATAAAATTTCTTGTGTTTGTGTTGTGGTTCTTTGAGCATTTCTTCTTTATTGCTTTCTTTATAGTTTGATTAATTTCTTTAGATGAAAATCAAAAAAGCTTTCATAATCCACATTAGACTATCAAAAAGGAATCTAAGTTTTATTTAGAACCCAATTCACCCTCTCTCTTGGGTTGTCTACTGGGCAACACCTTTATTGATCAAATATAGGAAAGGTTAGCCAGTCATAGTTTCTATTGTTTCTTAGATGGTTATTCTGGATATAACCAAGTGCCTGTTTATCTCGATGATCAAGAGAAAACCATCTTCATATGTCCATTTAGGACATTTACGTACAGGAGAATGCCATTTGGACTATGCAATGCACCCACGACATTTCAATGATGTACGATGGCTATTTTCTCTGGCATGGTAGAGAAATTTTTGGAGGTATTCATGAACGATTTCTCAATTTTTGGTCCCTCATTTGATGATGTCTCAGCAATTTGGCCCTGGTTCTGAAAAGATGTAAGGAGACCAATCTAGTGCTAAGTTGGAAAAAGAGCCATTTCATGGTTTAAGAGGGCATAGTTTTGGGGCACATTGTGTCCAAAAGGGGTATTGAGGCAGATATAGCCAAAGTTGATCTTATTGCTAATCTTTCCCCACCCAAATCTGTGAAACAAATCCGTTCTTTCCAAGACCATGCCGATTTTTATCGTCACTTTATTAAAGACTACAGCAAGATCTCTAGGCCCTTGTGCAATCTCTTTGCCAAGGATACACCCTTTGTCTTTGATGAAGCATGTGAGGAGGCCTTTGAAAGGCTCCGATCTAAGTTATCCACAGCACCTGTCTGATAGGTGCTAAATAATGCATTAATTAACTTCTTACTCATGGCACTTATCATTATTTTTATGCACATATTTTAAATTTAAACATAAGAAAATTCATTCCCCTTCATCATTTCATTTTAATAAATTATTAGAAGTAATTCAAGTTTGCTTGCTTTTATTGGCTGAGTCTAATGTATGCAGGTCGAGCAAACTCATTTGGGATGATCCCTGAACCCAAATCAGATCCTCTCAGATTTCTGATTTAACCTAACTTTCCTGTTTCTTTCACATCCAATCGAGTTCAACCTTTCGTTCATGTTCCAAAACCTCCTATGTTGTACTATTTGAGTCTTTATCACATCCGCGATTAGCCATTCAAAGTCCTCCTAAAATTTCATGTGCAAGCCATCCACATGTCAAGTCTTACACACCATCTCCCCATGTCCAAGATTCTTCCACCGCGACTCAGCTAAGTCATGATGTCTTCCACGCATCTTCAGCCATTCCCAATCTCCCTTGTTTCACGTCATTCCTTCCTTCCCATGTCCAAAGAACATATTCCTTCTTCCAGATTTCTCCGCATCAACATCCCAACGTCCCATGCTCATCCCGAGTTTCTTCCTCACATCCCGTTCGAACTAACTCCATGGATAAGTCTCTGCTTCGGAACCAGGTATCAAGATCCCATCTTCTCCAGGATCCTCTTCCTCCAAGATCATCTCAAACGCCCGCGTCCTGCAACTCAGAGCAGAGTCTATCCTCTCCAAAAATCAAGCATCTCATGTTCATCTTCATCCTGTGAGCCATATCCTCCCTCCGGATCACATCTCCCAGCCGTTTCCATCCAGCAATGTCCTACGCAGCTAACCCGGATAAGTTCCAATCTCAAATCACAGCTTCTGAGATCTTCCCTCAGCGAAACAAATCTTAGGAGCTCGTCTTCATCACCCACCGAACTCAGGATCATCCTCCCAGCGTTCCGGATCGCTTCCCCTGCATCCTAGCAGAACAGAGTTCAACCACTCCGCGATTGAAGGCTCCATCGTCTGCGGAATCCTTCCACTTCTTCCGAACCAGCCAGTGTTCTGGATTGTTCCCAGCCAACCGCAAATCAAATTCAAAGTCTTCCTTATCCCCTGCTTCGGAACAGACTCCCAGCGTCCCATGCTCGCCATCCGCGATGATCCAACGTGTCCAAGCTCATCTCCCAGTAAATCTTGGCATCCCAGCTGCCATCCGAATCCCCTGTTTCTCCGCATCCTCTTCCCGTTCCTTCCCGAGCTTATCCTTCCAAGATAGATGACGCAATCGGGGTGGGCTGCAGATTTTTTTTCTTCTTTGAGGATGGCTGAATTTTTCTTCTTTTTTTTTCCAAAGCAATGGCAATGGAGGCTAGGGTTCTTTGTGGTGGAAGAAAGGAGGAAGAAGATGGGTTGCTGGATGGGTGAGATTGGGTTCGTGGGATTCAACCAAGTGACTAGAATTGGGCACCCAATTGAGTGGGCGGCTGAAATTGGTTTGCACCTAATGGGTTGGCCGGCTTGGGTTATTTAGAGTCCTATTGGGATTAGGACTCAAGGGAGGACGTGGGAAGGGGTTGTGGCATGAGGAATACGGCTGGGGAGGCTGATGTGGCACACAAGGTGGCGCACCTAAGGGAACAAGGCGTGAAACAAGGAAGAGAGAGAGTGGATAAGGATGAATTAGTTTTGGAAATCTCATCCAAACTAATTCAAACTTGGAAGGCATGAAGGGGAGGCGTCCCACCTCTTCCTTCAGCCTCTTGGCATTGTACCAAGCAAGGGACTTGCCCCTCCTCACGTTCACAAGAAAAAATTTCAAAATCCAAAACTAATTTCATTCATCATACCCTCCTTTATATAGAAAGAAAGGTTGGCAAAGGATAACGACTACACAGAATTTTAAATTGGACTCCTAATCACATGAGGACTCTTTTAAAATTCAAATCTTCTAATTGACCAATAAAATACCTGGACACCTAAGCCTAAACACCTAAGATCCATATCTATGGCGTGTGGATTGAAACCCATCAAAAGGAATTCAGCCGCATGCCATGAGTTGGAATCTAGGTGGACTCCTTCTCGGGTACCAACTTCAGCATGAAGTTCGGAAGACTCCTCAAATGTCATCTGATCTCCAAATTGCATGTTCTTATAGTCATTGGAAAGATACAGATATCTACTTTCCAACAAAATTTGAATCAACTTAATCAGACTTCTGTAGCTCTTGAAATCTTTAAAATACCATATGGTATTCAATCTATCACGGATTTCAACTGGATCTGAACTCTGAATTTCTTCCACATGTGAGAGGTCTTCATGGTTGAACTTCTCTTTCTTTTGACATGTGACCACTTCTAATTAGCCATGGACCCATTCATGCCTTGGACTCAATCTAATTGATATTGAAGAGGCTAACCCATTGTGAATCAAATCACTTATTGCATGGACTCAATCTAATTTTAGCTTGGGCTCAACTTTGCTTGGACTAAAATTCTTTCCACTCCTTCACCCAATGTCCCATGCCATTAGAATGAGGGTGGTGCTTCATGGTTGGGCTTCATCTCCACGCTCTCCCCATGATTCAATTGGGCTCAACATGATTGATATTGGAACTCCTTGAACCCCATGAAACTTGGTGCACACCCAAGAAGGGAACTCAATCTCCATGCCCAAGGGACTAGACCAAATACTCCACGCCCAAGGAGGATGCTCCTGCATCAATTCCCCCCTTCTAGGAAAAGATTCGACTCCGTCGACTTTCACAACTGATAGAGCTTGTGGAAGTTCGGGTTCAGCTGTTGGACTTCCTCCATCTTTAATCATGAGCGATCTAAAATTAGTCGGTCCTCCAATAAAAAACTTCTGATATCCTCCTCGGTGGGTGGACACTATCTAAACAACTAGGATGTCTTCAATAGTATCCGTCGGGGCTGATCGTTGAAGAAGTGAAGATGGTACAGATGGGATGTCTTCATCTTCAACATAGTAAGCATCGTAGGGCTGCAACTCTTCAACATATAAGATGGGGCTAACCTGCAAATCATCTGGTAACTCGAGCACAAAGGCCTTGGATCCCATCCACTTCAGCACCTTGAAGAATTCGACTTGGCAAGGTTGAAGCTTTTGAAAATTTCTATATTCAACACTCAACCGCATCAACACAAAGTTTGCTTCCTTGCGCAGGGTCGGCAAATAGAACTTATCCTCCACCATGGTAACTGTTTTGACATAGCCAAAGTGACCACCAAGGCCTCCGCCATAGACCTCTCGAACAATATGAGCACAAAGTGAGGTCTCCGAGACACATAAAAGAAAGCAATCATGGGTAGAAAATTCTGAATGCTGCCATTGATCCACTGCTGAAACTTCTGGATATATGGGCTGAAAATATACTTCAGAGGGGTACAAAATTTTTAGATTAGCAAACCCCATTACCTCAACATTCAAAAGAGTTAGAACATATGAATTTTGACTGAGGGCATCAGCAATAAAATCTTCTGCATGTGGCCCATGCTTCAGGATTTAGCGACGAGGCTCCTCGTGTTCTTTTGGGTTCAACCAGCATGCAGGAAAGTTCGGCAAGCTTGATCTGGGCACCAAATCTATGGTGTGCTGGTTGTCTCTCATGAGTGGAAGATCCTTGGGGAGACTCTCAAGGGTTACATTAGAGGAATCATCCAATATGGACTTGAAATCAGGAGGAACAACTTCTGAAATTTCAGCTCCAACTTCCCTAGACATTAGTGCATACATGACCCCAATCTCTCGGCTACAAGCTTCAAACTTTCTCATGGTTAAAACCCGTTGGATTATCAGATTTTCAGAGGTAAAATCAATGATCTGAAGGGGCTTTAACACAACTCTTTTGTTGGCACAATATAGAGAATAACAATTAGATCGACCATCATACTCGACACTACGATCATACAACCAAGGTCTTCCTAGAAGAAGATGGCACGCTTTCATGGGCAGAACATCGCACCATACTTCATCTCGAAAGTCCTTACCAAGTGAAAAATTGATCAAGCATCTTTGTTTAACAAGGATGGAGGAGTCTTCGATCCAACTTACCCGATACGGCTTTGGATGCGGTATCGGTTTCAGATTCAGTTTTTTCAGCACTTCTTCGAAAATGATGTTCATGCAGCTTCCATTGTCAATGATGAGGTTTAGAGACTTGCTGGCATGCTCGATGCGAGTTTGGAAGATATTGGTGCACCTCCAATCTTCCTCCACGTTCTCCTCCTGCTTGCAATCCATAAGAACCCGCCGCACGACGCACACAGGTAGATATGAAGCTTCTAGCTCCACCGCCGGGACTTCTTCATCATGTTCTTCGTTCCCTTCATTTTCCTTTTCATCAGTGGGCTGAGAGGGAGGAGTGACTTCAGAGGGTCCTATGATCTCATCCTTCTCACATACCAATGCAAATCATTGGTCTCGGGTAGGACAAACAATGGCGAAATGGCCTCGCCCGCCGCACTTGTAGCATTCAACAAGATTCTTCCCTTGCGGTGTGGATTGTGGCATAGGACCTTTACTTTTTTCATTAGCCCTTGGAGCACCCCTTTCTTGATATGTGCTTCTATTTACAGAGGTTTCAGATCTGAAAGCAGGGGCGTTACCTCTTGGAAATGAAACTCTTCGGTTGGTGCTGCGCTCGGAAAATCGTCGTACAACCGGTGCTTGTGCAGGGCGTCTTTGTCGTAGCTGCGATTCAACTCGAATAACAATTTGGTATGCCTCCTCTAGGCTGAAGATGTGTGTCATCATTAGCTCCCTCTTGATGTCATCCCTCAGCCCGGATCGGTACCGAGTTAGGGACTGTCGATCCGTCTCCGTGAGGTTGCTGCAGATCATCAACTCATGGAATCTGGCTGTATACTCCTCTACGGAAGAGCTTCCTTGACAAAGTTTCAGAAGTTCTTCGAAAAGTGTCTCCTCATAATCAAGGGGAAGAAACTTTTCTTTCAAACGAAGTTTCATCTCCTCCCAATCATTGATAGGGGGCTGTCGGAGTCGATGAAGCTTCTCTTCAACGCTATTCCACCATATGCGTGCTTGGCCCTTGAGCTTTATCTTCACGAATCGCACCTTGGTTTCATTGGGCATGCTGAACCATTCGAAGTAGTCTTCGAGAGACATCAACCAATCCTGGAAGTAGGTTGGGTCCATGCTTCCGCTGTAATTAGTAACTTCTACACAAACCCGCTTCATGACATCGTCGAGATCATTGCGCTCTCGCTGATTTTGATGAACATAGGGGTTCCTGAAATTATTCCCCATATGAGGAATGTTTGGAGGGGGCATCCGCTGATCCCTAGGTGGCCTTTGGGGTGATAGACCCCCGAGGGAGAATGCTTCAACATCGGGGTCTCCTCCAAATGGCACTTCTGAATTTTCGGGTTGCGCGAGGACAGCATGTTCATCTTCAAGATTGTTTGGCTCGGAGAAGAGACGATCCCAAACAACTTCCACCTTCTGATTCAAGGCCGCCACTTGCCGGATGAGCTCGGCCATCATCTTAGCACGTTGTCGTTCATTTTTGTAGGGGCGACCACTTCTGGTACTCATGGCGACAAGGATTCGCTCTGATACCAATTGACGCAATCGGGGTGGGCTGCAGATTTTTTTTCTTCTTTGAGGATGGCTGAATCTTTCTTCTTTTTTTTTCCAAAGCAATGGCAATAGAGGCTAGGGTTCTTTGTGGTGGAAGGAAGGAGGAAGAAGATGGGTTGCTGGATGGGTGAGATTGGGTTCGTGGGATTCAACCAAGTGACTAGAATTGGGCACCCAATTGAGTCGGCGGCTGAAATTGGTTTGCACCTAATGGGTTGGCCGGCTTGGGTTATTTAGAGTTCTATTGGGATTAGGACTCAAGGAAGGACGTGGGAAGGGGTTGTGGCATGAGGAATATGGCTGGGGAGGCTGATGTGGCACACAAGGAGGCGCACCTAAGGGAACAAGGCGTGAATCAAGGAAGAGAGAGAGTGGATAAGGATGAATTAGTTTTGGAAATCTCATCCAAACTAATTCAAACTTGGAAGGCATGAAGGGGAGGCATCCCACCTCTTCCTTCAGCCTCTTGGCATTGTACCAAGCAAGGGACTTGCCCCTCCTCACGTTCACAAGAAAAAATTTCAAAATCCAAAACTAATTTCATTCATCATACCCTCCTTTATATAGAAAGAAAGGTTGGCAAAGGATAACGACTACACAGAATTTTAAATTGGACTCCTAATCACATGAGGACTCTTTTAAAATTCAAATC
Organism: Phoenix dactylifera; assembly: GCF_009389715.1. Taxonomy (NCBI): domain Eukaryota; kingdom Viridiplantae; phylum Streptophyta; class Magnoliopsida; order Arecales; family Arecaceae; genus Phoenix; species Phoenix dactylifera. The sequence continues at coordinate 61,455 of NW_024068979.1, read as the reverse complement.
TTCTAATTGACCAATAAAATACCTGGACACCTAAGCCTAAACACCTAAGATCCATATCTATGGCGTGTGGATTGAAACCCATCAAAAGGAATTCGGCCGCATGCCATGAGTTGGAATCTAGGTGGACTTCTTCTCGGGTACCAACATCAGCATGAAGTTCGGAAGACTCCTCAAATGTCATCTGATCTCCAAATTGCATGTTCTTATAGTCATTGGAAAGATACGGATATCTACTTTCCAACAAAATTTGAATCAACTTAATCAGACTTCTGTAGCTCTTGAAATCTTTAAAATACCATATGGTATTCAATCTATCACGGATTTCAACTGGATCTGAACTCTGAATTTCTTCCACATGTGAGAGGTCTTCATGGTTGAACTTCTCTTTCTTTTGACATGTGACCACTTCTAATTAGCCATGGACCCATTCATGCCTTGGACTCAATCTAATTGATATTGAAGAGGCTAACCCATTGTGAATCAAATCACTTATTGCATGGACTCAATCTAATTTTAGCTTGGACTCAACTTTGCTTGGACTAAAATTCTTTCCACTCCTTCACCCAATGTCCCACGCCATTAGAATGAGGGTGGTGCTTCATGGTTGGGCTTCATCTCCACGCTCTCCCCATGATTCAATTGGGCTCAACATGATTGATATTGGAACTCCTTGAACCCCATGAAACTTGGTGCACACCCAAGAAGGAAACTCAATCTCCATGCCCAAGGGACTAGACCAAATACTCCACGCCCAAGGAGGATGCTCCTGCATCAATTCCCCCCTTCTAGGAAAAGATTCGACTCCGTCGACTTTCACAACTGATAGAGCTTGTAGAAGTTCGGGTTCAGCTGTTGGACTTCCTCCATCTTTAATCATGAGCGATCTGAAATTAGTCGGTCCTCCAATAAAAAACTTCTGATATCCTCCTCGGTGGGTGGACACTATCTAAACAACTAGGATGTCTTCAATAGTATCCGTCGGGGCTGATCGTTGAAGAAGTGAAGATGGTACAGATGGGATGTCTTCATCTTCAACATAGTAAGCATCGTAGGGCTGCAACTCTTCAACATATAGGATGGGGCTAACCTGCAAATCATCTGGTAACTCGAGCACAAAGGCCTTGGATCCCATCCACTTCAGCACCTTGAAGAATTCGACTTGGCAAGGTTGAAGCTTTTGAAAATTTCTGTATTCAACACTCAACCGCATCAACACAAAGTTTGCTTCCTTGCGCAGGGTCGGCAAATAGAACTTATCCTCCACCATGGTAACTGTTTTGACATAGCCAAAGTGACCACCAAGGCCTCCACCATAGACCTCTCGAACAATATGAGCACAAAGTGAGGTCTCCGAGACACATAAAAGAAAGCAATCATGGGTAGAAAATTCTGAATGCTGCCATTGATCCACTGCTGAAACTTCTGGATATATGGGCTGAAAATATACTTCAGAGGGGTACAAAATTTTTAGATTAGCAAACCCCATTACCTCAACATTCAAAAGAGTTAGAACATATGAATTTTGACTGAGGGCATCAGCAATAAAATCTTCTGCATGTGGCCCATGCTTCAGGATTTAGCGACGAGGCTCCTCGTGTTCTTTTGGGTTCAACCAGCATGCAGGAAAGTTCGGCAAGCTTGATCTGGGCACCAAATCTATGGTGTGCTGGTTGTCTCTCATGAGTGGAAGATCCTTGGGGAGACTCTCAAGGGTTACATTAGAGGAATCATCCAATATGGACTTGAAATCAGGAGGAACAACTTCTGAAATTTCAGCTCCAACTTCCCTAGACATTAGTGCATACATGACCCCAATCTCTCGGCTACAAGCTTCAAACTTTCTCATAGTTAAAACCCGTTGGATTATCAGATTTTCAGAGGTAAAATCAATGATCTGAAGGGGCTTTAACACAACTCTTTTGTTGGCACAATATAGAGAATAACAATTAGATCGACCATCATACTCGACACTACGATCATACAACCAAGGTCTTCCTAGAAGAAGATGGCACGCTTTCATGGGCAGAACTGATGACCCAAAGATTGATTCATAGATTGATTTTGATGATCACAAAACCTTGAAGTATAGATACTAATGTTTATGTTGCAAGGAGAAAGATATTTATTTTGCAAGGAACATAGCAAGTTGGAAGAACACAAGAAGGCCTCCAAAAGCTCTCAAGAAAAGTTAGAAGAAAGCTACAATTCATTGGCCCAAGTTTAAAGTTCAAAAGGTTCAAATTGGAGGAGTAAAATCAAAGGAAAAATTCGAAAGAATAGTCTTCGAGTCGACTCCTGAGGAATTCGAGTCGACTCCAATGTTTACCAAGTCGACTCCGGGGAAGTATGAGTCGACTCCTAGGAGTCACAGGCAGAAAAGTCAGAGAGCAGTTTTCGGGTCTGAAATTCGAGTCGACTCCAGTGGAACGCGAGTCGACTCCGATGGTTGGCAGGTCGACTCCAAAGAAAGCAAGAGTCGACTCTCAGCGGTACATAAAGAAAAAGTCAGAGAGCATTTCATGGACTCTGAGATTCGAGTCGACTCCCGCAATACACGAGTCGACTCCGAGACTGCGCGACCATCAACAGACAGAAGATCAAATTACTGCCTCTGAGATTCGAGTCGACTCCCAGACAGCTCGAGTCGACTCCACGATAGCTTCACGTCAAAAGGGAGAAGACCAACTTTCAGAAACTGAGAGCCGAGTCGACTCCGAGGAAGTTCGAGTCGACTCCAAGACTGGACGAGCCAAAAGACAGAGGATCGGGAGTTCGGGCTCTGAGATTCGAGTCGACTCCCAGGACAGTCGAGTCGACTCGAGAGGACAAAATTCAAAATTGGATCCACGGACTTCAGTGGATGAGCCGACTCCGAAATTGCCAAGTCAGCTCCAGAAGTTGGCGAGTCGACTCCAGGTTAAGACGAGTCGACTCCCAGTCAAGGCATGCACTTTAATTCAAATTTGGAACAGTGGCCGAGTCGTCTCCAGTAAAGCACGAGCCGACTCCTGCAACAGGCGAGTCGACTCCTGATCGCGCGAGTCGACTCCAATCCCAACGGTAATATGTCAGGAAGTGCAGACTGTGTCCAACGGCTCTATTTTTGTCTCTAACGGCTATATTCTTGTTTCCACGCCATCTAAAGCTATAAAAACAAGAAGAGAGCTAGGAGAGAACAAAATGGAAGTGGGAGAGATCATCTAGGAAAGAGATCTCAAAGAGATTACAAAGGAAATCTCCCATAAGCACAAAAGGGCCATCCAAAACGAAATAGAGAGAAGAAGAGCATCCAAGTGAATCCGAAAGCTTCCTCTCCATCCGTGTGCTGCCTCGGGGATCCTCTACTTCATGCCAAATCAGAGGAGGATCAAGTAAAGAAGAAGCCGAGCTCCTCCATCTTCAAAACTCGTTTGAGGGCTTCTCTTTACTCTATTTGTTTATATTGTCATATCTGCTTGTTTAAGAAGCTTTGATTTGTTTTTATTCTTTGTTTTAATATCTTGTAACTTGATTCAATCAAGGGATTGAATCAAGGGGTTAAAGGTTTGTTGGTGAGCCAAAGGGAAAACCAACGGTGTAAGGTTTGTTGGTGAGCCAAAGGGAAAACCAACGGGATTAAGGTTTGTTGGTGAGCCAAAGGGAAAACCAACGGGGTTTAGGTTTGTTGGTGAGCCGAGGGTAAAACCAACGTGTAAGGATTTGATGGTGAGCCTGGGAAAACCGACCGAGTTCGTTGTGCGCTCGTAAAAACAACAAGTTGGGTTGTGAGCTTGTAAAACAACCGGCTGTAATCGGTAGGATTATAGTGAAATTCCCAAGAGGTCTTGGGGAGTGGATGTAGGTGCTGGGGTGCACCGAACCACTATATGTCCTTTGTGTTTGTAATGCCTCTAGTTATTGTCTAACTAACACACTTACTTACTTAGATAAATTGCTTGCTTAATTCTTATCCGCACATCCTTTAGTTGCAAGCATATTTAATCAAGTCGAAGTCTATACATCAAACCCTTGCTAAGTTTAACTTTCACTGTGCATCTATACAACTTAGCATAGTTACTCATAAAGTTTTAGAAGTAGCATAAAAGTTTTAAAAGACCCAATTCACCCCCCCTCTTGGGTTGTATCTACTGGGCAACATGTGGTATCAGAGCAGGTGCTCAAATATTATTTGTAGTCTTAACCGACTAGAGCCAAAGATCATGACAACTCAAATAGATAGTTTTCTAGGAGAAGGACAAGCAATTGACACACCTCCACTATTTAATGGCATAAACTATGCACATTGGAAAATACGCATGCGCATCTTTATTCAATCACAAAACTATTACTATTGGAAAATCATAATAAATGACCCTCACACACTCTCTCAAACTTTTAATGAAAAAGACTTAGCACAATTAAATGCTAAAGCTATGAACATATTATATTGTGCGATTCAAGAAACAATGTTTAATGAAATTTCTGCATGCTTATCTGCAAAGGAGATCTGGGATACTTTAGAAAATATTTATGAGAAATCTCAGAGTAGCTCACATGTACTTCAATTGCATACTAACAATGAGACTGCAGAAAAAGGTGTTGAAACTTCCATCTCAGTCGAGTCGACCCCAAGTATTTCAGAGTCGACCCTCAAGTTAACCGAGTCGACTCCAATAAGGTCCGAGTCGACTCCAAGGCAAATCAGCTTCCTAAAGACAAAGAAGAAGAGGAAGCAAGAAGAAAGGAAGAAAGAGGTAAAACGCAAGAAAGCCTTGACCAAGAGAAATTCAGACAAGGAATTGAAAGTTAGGAGCAACAGTGAACTACAAAAGGTAACTAATTTATGTTTTATGGCATTAGAAGAAAAAGTAAAATCTGAATCTAATTTTAAACCAAACGAATCTCATGAAGAATTTTCTTATGATGAACTTTTAAATGCTTTTCATGAGTTGTATAGTGATTGTAGAAAATTATCTGTAAAGAATAAAAATCTTAAGAAACTAAATTCTGAAAATGAAAGCTTAAGGTCATTTTCAGAAGAATTGATTCAGAAAAATCATAGCTTAATTAAAGAAAATCAAAACTTAAGTAAAGAAATTAACCAATTAAAATGTTTTATTAACAAATTCACTGTAAGTTCAGAAAGATTAAAAATGATGTTTGAAAGCCAATATGCTGATTTTGATAAATCAAAATTTAGCTTGACTCCTTCACTTAGCCATAAATCTCTAGAGAAAAAGGTTATCAATTTACCAAGCAAACCATTAAATAAGATAACTTATTTCAAAAATGAAAAGGATGGGAATAACAACTTTACCTATCGTTCTAGTATAATTAAATCAAATGGTAAAGTTATTATTATTAAACAGATATGGATTCCAAAAGGAACCATATGTCCTAACTCTCAAGGACTCAAGCAAGCTTGGGTACCCAAAATGAGAAAATGAGGATGTACACATAGGTGTACCAAGGTACCTATGGAACATAAAGAAACTTAAAAAGTTATTAACAAAAAAAATAATGAAATCAGTAATTCTTGCATCTCATCATTATTTGTGCTTTAGTATTTGATATGATTTGCTAGTAGTGATCAATTTTGTGATATAGAAAATACTTTTGGAAATATAATCAAATCTCTTCATTTTTTAGTATACTTTACTCACTATTGGATAAGTTGCTAAATGATTAATCAATTTATTAAGAATAACTCTATGAATTCTCTATATGCTTGATTGAGAGTTATTATCCATGGCATTATTGTTTATTGATCATAGATATGATAATGTGTACTTGGTATGCTTTTGAATATATGCACTATGAATACCAAGAAACCATCCTTGGCATATAAAATCAACTCATGCTAGTATGTACTTAATCTCAAAAGACCTTGCCATAGGCTTACTTAGATTATCTACTTAAAGGTCAAAGTTTTGCTATGCATGCTAACTAAGGAAACAAACAAAAATCATTTCTAAATCTTAAGATGTTGTTTCCATCTCCAAGTTTTTCAAAAGCTTACATTGAATTTATTCTTGAAAAATAAAACTGAAGTATTTTTCTGTATTTACTAAATCTTGTAAAAGTGGTTCAAATGATAAAGGTTTCCAAACTGTGAAGATAAAGAGTATCATGGCACAGTGTTGAAAACCAAAATCCTGATAAAGGTTATACAGAAAATAATATTAAATCCAATGATTTCAGCACCAAGGACACCATAAGCAAAATAGGATTAATAGAATTCTTGAAGAAATGAAAAAGACAATTATGTATGATAGTCATCTACTTAAATAAATTTTTAAAAGACTATCATCACTGCTTGTCATACATATGATTTCTATTTTTGATGAAAATTTTGATCTTCTGAAAAATGGAAAATGAACCATTGCATATCTTTCATATTTTTCAGTCGTACATGTTATTATGAAAATAATGCCAAATCTGATAAAGATACTTCTATCCTTGGATATCATTCATCAAGCAATGCATATAGAACATTCATGAAAAATTCTAGTTGTAGAAGTATCAATTCATTTTATTCTTTATGAGACTAATGATTTATTATCAAAATACTAAAATCAAATTATATGGTTAATCTTTTACATATGCACTTAATGAAGAAAAATTGATGACTACTAAAAGACTAAATCAAGAAAAGAGGAAATAGATCTTGATAAAGATTCTTGCATGTTTAGAAGTAAAGATCATCATTATCATGTGCTTGCTTCATGAGCTTTATATTCTGTCAAATGAATGTGTAGAAGTCACTCCTATGTGGTTACTTCATTAAAAAGGAGATCTATGAAAAATAACCACCATATTTAAAAATACACATTACATATATGATAAAGCAATATGTGATTTAGAACAAGCATCAAAAGCATGATATATAAAAGCTTAAGCAACCTTTTTGATAGAAAGTAATAGTGATAAATCTATGCATCAAAAAGATGAATTTGTGATATCTTATTTGCTCAAAGTATGCATTGATGACATCATTTTTGGTTCTACTAATGAAGAGTTATATTGCAAAGTGAGTTTGAAATATGATGAATGAATTAACATCTTCTCTCAAACTCCAAATTAAGACAAACAGGAAAGGGGATCTTTATTGACCAACGTTAGTCCACAAGAAAACTCTTATAGAAGATTGGCATGAAGAAGGTATATCTATGACCCCATCTTGTAGAATTTGAAAAGGATGAGCAAAGTAGATCTATTGTGTTAAAGCTGTATTGAAGCATGATAGAATAATTATTTTACAGCTAGTAGACCAGATTGTATGCTTATTATGTGACCTTGTGCAAGACTTCAATCTAACTTTAATTAATCATATTTTATTGATAACAAATAAATCATAATCTGAATTTTGATAGAAACAAATGTTTAAGATAAATTGATTAAAACATAGTTAACATATCTTATTGATAATTATCTTAAGCAAATAGAATCTAAACTAAATTGACTTAAACTATCTTGGTTAATGAATCTATCTCTTTAGTTCAAATGATATGTGCTTGCTTATATTTAGGCAATCTCTTGAGTAAAGTGACTCAACATGCAACTATTGTCATATCTTATATTGAGTCATCTAGTTAAAAAATATATATGTTGGATGAATGCTTTGTATCTTAAAGAAACTAATGACCTTCCTTCAAGAAAGAAAAATGAGAGATTTCAACTTGAAGGATATCTTCATGTAAGATACACTAAACATTTACATGCAAACAAGAGAGAGGATCTTCTTCAGCCAAAAGTTCACACATAAGAAATCTAGTTTGGCTTGAAGAACATATAATGAATAGGTAATTTAGATACCTTTCTCACAAATTAGTTGAGCAAAGTCAGTAACTTAAATCTTATTATGGCATGATTAAATTCTTTAATTATTAATTTTTGATATCATGTCTATATGTGTATTGACTGACTTATACTTTTAGAAATTATTTCATGGTTTGCCCAAACTAAAATATATCTTTGCCTATGTCATAACCATGAAATACACAAGTATATGCTTAAAATGTTGATGTAAAATAACTTGTGAGAAGTTATGAAACCTTGAGCATAATGAAAATATTGTTTGCATGATATACATATATATGATACGTAAGATTAATTCTCTATTCTGCTCTCTCATGAAAATTACTTGAGAATAACAAAAAGAGAGAGAGATAAAGAAAAGAAAATGGATATTATTCAAGAGAAGTAAAATCCAAGTAGAGGCAAACACTTCAACCTTAAGGAAAAGCAAAACAAACTTAATATATTCGACACATTTGTGAGACTTGTGTGAGCATTCTTTTGGAAGGGATAAAATCCATAATTAATTACACTTAAATAGGGAGGTTTTGAAGTAAACATTTTAACCTTTCTATATTGCTCATCATAGGGATGGTGCCAATGGGGAGGCTAGTGGTAGTACCCGGCACTATTTGACCCAACTATTCGGTGTAGGGCATATTAGGGACGGCACAAGAGGGAGGCTAGTGGTAGTACCTCGTGCCCCTTCCCAACTCCACCGGATAGGGAGCAAATAGAGTATAGAGCATAAGAAAGTTATAAATGAAAAACAAAGTAAATGAAAGTAGAATTAAGTCAAATTTTTAATCACTTGAAAACACACTTTAAGGATGAAATTATTGCAAGATTATATTTAAATAGGGGGAGTTTATTTGAAAAGAATTGATTTTGATCCTTGACATTCTTGTACTTAGTATTTTAATGCATGACTTAACACATGGTATATTTTGCATATGGTATGATGTCTTGATTTATGGATTCTCAATATTTTGTAATGTTTCATACTTGGACAATTTGATTGAATGTTTGAATTGCTACATAACATCTTTTGTCTAGTTTTATTGAAAAGAAATTTCAGATTTGTCATTCACAATCATTGTTAAAATCTGAAAGCTAAATAAAATTGTAGAAAGGAGAAGAGAAGAACATCTCTATTTAGGGAAAATAAATTGATTTTGTTTTATCCTTCAACTTGCCTAAATTTGGTATATAATGTTCAAATTCGTACCAAAACTCAACATTTAATACAAAGATTCTGAATATGCTCTTATATGTTTGAAATATGTATTTTCAATCGTAATCATTTAAGATGAGCTATAATGTGGAAGATACATATCTCAAAGTATGATTGAAAATCCTATGTAATTCCGAATCTGATTTTGTATAAAAGCTTAAACTAAATGTGATTTTTAAAATAAAGTCTTACTTTAAGAAAAACAGAATTAATTTTGATGCCTTTGATGATTGCTCCGATACGCATCCGAAACATATCATTTCTTATCTTCAAAGTATACTAATATTGGTTCAAATGATGTGTCTTTCGATGATCTTGATTGCAAACAAAAATTTCTAAATATATGATTCTATTTTGATATAAAAAAAAAATATATTTATTGTGCTTCATGTATACATTGCTGAAAAACTATGATTAAGAAATTGAGTTCTATAAATATATATACCTCAATGATCATCTATATATTTTTCTCTTCTACATTATTGAAGACTTCCATCAATAGAGTGAATGATCTTAAAGCTAGAAACATTTCACCTCACTCAAATGACTCTAAAAGAAAGAAAATGTAAATGCGTTTGAAAGAAACTGAGCTTCAATTGAATCATTTTATGATTAATACTTTTATACATTTTCTCTAAGATTAGGAGAAAGCATAACTTGTTCTTAAAGGATTAGAAAGAGTGATTACTATAAATTCTGAATAATTCTAGATCACTCTACATTCTCGATATTACAGAATTTCAGTGTTATTCACGTTTATTACTAAAATCTGAAATTCAACAATTTAAAATGATTAAAGAAGAATGCATCTTTTGAGGGGGAGCTTTAGATATTCAGTATCCTATCCCAAAGACACTTTATTTTGATACATACTTTGAATTTTATGGATTGATTTTGATGAACCTCCTTATATTGCAAGACATGTTTTAATTTCCTTGAGATGAGTTCTATAAAGGTTGTCTTATCTCAAACCTTGAGTCTTATGAAAATAAGCTGAAATATATTTTTGAGATTGACAATCTTATTGAACATTATCTTAGGATTCTAAACTCTTAAATGGAATGATCATTTGAGGGGGAGAAAGAAAATTTCAGAAGGAAAGATCTTATGGAACTTAATCGCATAAATCTATAACTAAAGGAGAGAGAAAGAACACTAAATGAAAAGTGATTCTAATACTCTCCAATATGTATCATCTGAAATTTAAATCTGAAAATCTGTATGATACACCTTGAGGCGTGTTATTTGGTTAGTATATCTCATGCATCACTCTTGAACCAAACTGCAAATCTTAAGAGCCTCTAATTTAATGAAAAAGGGGGAGAATAATGTGTTAAATATTCTTGAGTATCTCTTAGAAAATCTATTTTTGGAACTTCACTAATGAGCTCAAATTGGCTTGCTTTTTGGAACTTCAATTTTGTGCAAATTCATTATTTTATGTATCAAATTGTGCTTATTTTCTAAAGAAATAAAAGAAAGTCTTTAAAAGAGCTCTAAGATGTATCAAAAATTGCATGAATGTATATTTTGATATTTGTGCCACAATGCTCCTATTATCATAAAAGAACTTTGAAGTCATTAAGAAAATTAATTAAATTGCTCTCATGGTTGATAAAATACTTAATAGATTGGGCAAAAGGTCTTAAATGAACAAGCTTTCATACTTAGTGAAGAGAGGTTAGATCTCCACTCATGTTTTTCCTTGAATATCATTAACCTAAGGAAGATTCCACCTACACTTGTTTAGAAAACTATCAAATTAAAAAAAACCTCTTGAATTCACACTCGATGTGTTCTGCTCTGATCTTTGTACTTAATGTTTCACTATCTTTTTGATGTTGTCAAAAAGGGGGAGAAATATCTAAGTATATGCTATATACCTCAGAATGCTTTATTACTTTGAATTGAATACAAATCAGCTTAAAATTTAAATATGTTGATTGTGTTAAGCTGATTAAATCTAAAAGCATTATCATGAAGTATGTTTTTAAATATATATGTTTTCCACTTCATGCAACTTAGCTATGTATTACTTCTAGAAATCAATATCTTTTATATTGCATATACTCCAAGTTTTGTCATCATCAAAAAGGGGGAGATTGATGACCCAAAGATTGATTCATAGATTGATTTTGATGATCACAAAACCTTGAAGTATAGATACTAATGTTTATGTTGCAAGGAGAAAGATATTTATGTTGCAAGGAACATAGCAAGTTGGAAGAACACAAGAAGGCCTCTAAAAGCACTCAAGAAAAGTTGGAAGAAAGCTACAAGTTCATTGGCCCAAGTCTCAAGTTCAAAAGATTCAAATTGGAGGAGCAAATTCAAGGAAAAATTTAAAAGAATAGTCTTCGAGTCGACTCCTGAGGAATTCGAGTCGACTCCAATGCTTGGCGAGTCAACTCCGAGAGTAGAACGAGTCGACTCCAGGGTGTAAAAGGCAGAAAAGTCAGAGAGGGATTTTCGACCCTGAGATTCGAGTCGACTCCTGAGGAATGCGAGTCGACTCCAATGGTTGTCGGGTCGACTCCAAAGAAAGCGAGAGTCGACTCTCAGTGGTACACAAGGGAAAACTCAGAGAAGCAGTTTTTGGACACTGAGATTCGAGTCGACTCCCACAAAGTCCGAGTCGACTCCAAAGACAGCGCAACCCCAAGACAGAAGACGGTATTTTCGTCTCTGAGAGGCGAGTCGACTCCAAGACAAGTCGAGTCGACTCCAAGGCAGCGCGGCTCCAAAATACAGAGGATCAGTTTTCCGACTCTGAGATTCGAGTCGACTCCCAGACAGCTCGAGTCGACTCCAAGGCAGCACTACACTAAGATGGCAGAAGACCAACTTTCGAAAACTGAGAGCCGAGTCGACTCCAAGGAAGTTCGAGTCGACTCCAAGACTGGACGAGCCAAAAGACAGAGGATCGGGAGTTCGGACTCTGGGATTCGAGTCGACTCCCAGGATAGTCGAGTCGACTCGAGAGGACAAAATTCAAAATTGGATCCACGGACTTCAGTGGATGAGCCGACTCCGAAATTGCCAAGTCAGCTCCAGAAGTTGGCGAGTCGACTCCGGGTTAAGACGAGTCGACTCCCAGTCGAGGATGCACCATAATTCAAATTTGGAACAGTGGCCGAGTCGTCTCCAGTAAAGCACGAGTCGACTCCTGCAACAGGCGAGTCGACTCCTGATCGCGCGAGTCGACTCCGATCCCAACGGTAATATTGTCAGGAAGTGCAGACTGTGTCCAACGGCTCTATTTTTGTCTCTAACGGCTAGATTCTTGTTTCCACGCCATCTAAAGCTATAAAAACAAGAGGAGAGCTAGGGGAGAAGGCATGGAAGTGGGAGAGATCATCTAGGAAAGAGATCTCAAAGAGATTACAAAGGAAATCTCCCACAAGCACAAAAGGGCCATCCAAAACGAAATAGAGAGAAGAAGAGCATCCAAGTGAATCCGAAAGCTTCCTCTCCATCCGCGTGCTGCCTCGGGGATCCTCTACTTCATGCCAAATCAGAGGAGGATCAAGTAAAGAAGAAGCCGAGCTCCTCCATCTTCAAAACTCGTTTGAGGGCTTCTCTTTACTCTATTTGTTTATATTGTCATATCTGCTTGTTTAAGAAGCTTTGATTTGTTTTTATTCTTTGTTTTAATATCTTGTAACTTGATTCAATCAAGGGATTGAATCAAGGGGTTAAAGGTTTGTTGGTGAGCCAAAGGGAAAACCAACGGTGTAAGGTTTGTTGGTGAGCCAAAGGGAAAAACCAACGGAGATAGGTTTGTTGGTGAGCCGAGGGTAAAACCAACGTGTAAGGGTTTGATTGTGAGCCCGGGAAAACAATCGGGGTTGGTTCTAGTCGGTGAGCCTGGGAAAACCGACCGAGTTCGTTGTGCGCTCGTAAAAACAACAAGTTGGGTTGTGAGCTTGTAAAACAACCGGCTGTAATCGGTAGGATTATAGTGAAATTCCCAAGAGGTCTTGGGGAGTGGATGTAGGTGCTGGGGTGCACCGAACCACTATATGTCCTTTGTGTTTGTAATGCCTCTAGTTATTGTCTAACTAACACACTTACTTACTTAGATAAATTGCTTGCTTAATTCTTATCCGCACATCCTTTAGTTGCAAGCATATTTAATCAAGTCGAAGTCTATACATCAAACCCTTGCTAAGTTTAACTTTCACTGTGCATCTATACAACTTAGCATAGTTACTCATAAAGTTTTAGAAGTAGCATAAAAGTTTTAAAAGACCCAATTCACCCCCCCTCTTGGGTTGTATCTACTGGGCAACACTATCACTGGAAGTGAAACCCAAAGGCTGTTCCATATAGATATCTTCATCAAGATATCCATTCAGGAAAGCAGTTTTCACATCCATCTGCCAGATTTCATAATCATGAAATGCTGCAATGGCAAGCAATGTTCGGATGGATTTTAGCATGGCTACAGGTGAAAAGGTCTCCTGATAGTCAATGCCTTCGCGCTGACTATACCCTTTCGCCACAAGCCTTGCCTTATAGGTCTCTACCTCTCCATCCGAACCTATCTTCCTTTTGTAGATCCATTTGCATCCAATAGGTACAATACCTTCTGGTGGATCTACTAAGGTCCAGACTTGGTTGGAATGCATGGAGTCTATCTCTGACTTCATAGCTTCCAGCCATTTCTCGGAATCGATATCAGATATCGCCTCGTTGTAGGTTTTGGGATCCTGTATGTGATCCCTATCTCCCACTAGGAACATTTCCTCAGTATCCTCTTCAAGTATACCTAAGTATCTATCGGGAGGATGGGAGACTCTACTAGATCTACGAGGTGGTTGAGGGACATCGTGTACTGGTTCCTTATGAATGGGTTCTATAGGATCCATGACTCGTTGCTTTTCAGAGACTTTCTCTTCAAGCTCAATTTTCCTCCCACTGCCTCTATCAAGGATAAACTGATTTTCCAAGAAGATGGCATGACGGCTCACAAACACATTGTGATCCTCTGAGACGTAAAAATTGTATCCTAATGACTCTTTAGGATATCCTATAAAACGAGCACTTATGGTCCTAGCCTCTAACTTGTCCGCCTGTAGTCGCTTGACGTGGGCTGGACATCCCCAAATCTTGAGATGACCCAGACTTGGTTTCTTACCATGCCATATCTCATACGGTGTGGTAGGAACGGATTTAGAGGGAACTCTATTCAATAAATAAATCGCTGTGAGTAAGGCATCTCCCCAAAGGAACATAGGTAAATCAGTGAAGCTCATCATGGACCTGACCATATCCAATAGGGTCCGATTTCTCCTCTCTGACACCCCGTTGAGTTGAGGTGTACCCGGAGGTGTCCATTGTGAGACTATGCCGTTTTCTTTGAGATAGTCCCGGAATTCCCCACTAAGGTATTCTCCTCCCCGATCTGATCGAAGAGCCTTAAGAGGTTTTCCAGTTTGTTTTTCTACTTCATTCTTGAACTCTTTGAACTTTTCAAAGGATTCAGACTTGTGTCTCATAAGATACACATACCCATACCGTGAATAATCATCGGTAAAGGTAATGAAGTAAGAATAACGTCCCCTGGCTAGCACATCGAATGGGCCACATACATCTGTATGTACTAGGGTAAGTATTTCAGTGGTCCTCTCCCCATGTCCTACAAAGGGTAGTCTAGCCATCTTTCCTTGAAGACAGGACTCGCAAACTGGATATGACTCGGAAGTCAATGAGCCTAAGAGCCCATCTTTATCCATTTTGTTCATTCTATCTTCTCCAATATGGCCAAGTCTGAGGTGCCACAAATATCTTTGGTTTATCTCATCTCTGGATCTTTTGGATCCTTTGGCACTCACATCTTGCTCGGTAACATTCACAGATACATCCATATGTAAATGGTAGAGACTGTCAATCATAAAACCACGTGCGACTATTTTATTTCTTAAATAAATAGAACAGCAGTCTTTGTCAAATGTAAAAACATGACCTTCCTGTGCTAGACATGAAACAGAAATCAAATTTCTGCTAGCAACAGGTACATAATAACAGTCTCTAAGTATTAAACTAAATCCAGACGGTAGTCGCAGATGGTAGGTGCCCACAGCCACAGCAGCAACTTTTGCCCCGTTGCCAACCCGAAGGGTTACCGCACCTTCCGCCAGCCTTCTACTTTCCTTTAGACCAAGGAAAAAGTCAGAGAGCATTTTTGGGACTCTGAGATTCGAGTCGACTCCCGCATTGCACGAGTCGACTCCGAGACTCCGCGACCATCAACAGACAGAAAACCAAGTTACTGCCTCTGAGATTCGAGTCGACTCCCAGACAGTTCGAGTCGACTCCAAGGCAGCGCGACCCCAAAAATGCAGAGGATCAGTTTTCGGGCTCTGAGAGCCGAGTCGACTCCAAGAGAATCCGAGTCGACTCGAGGAAGAAAATCAGAAAGTATGTCCTCTGGATTCATGGGATGAGCCGACTCCGAAGATGCCAAGTCAGCTCCAGATGTTGGCGAGTCGACTCCGGGTTAAGTCGAGTCGACTCCCAGTCAAGGCATGCACTTTAATTCAAATTTGGAACAGTAGCCGAGTCGTCTCCAGTAAAGCACGAGCCGACTCCTGCAACAGGCGAGTCGACTCCTGATCGCGCGAGTCGACTCCGATCCCAACGGTAACATTGTCAGGAAATGCAGACTGTGTCCAACGGCTCTTTTTCTTGTCTCTAACGGCTATATTCTTGTTTCCACTCCCTCTAAAGCTATAAAATCAAGAGGAGAGCTAGGGTAGAGGGTATGGAAGTGGGAGAGAACTTTTAGGGAAGAGATTCCAAACAGATTACAAGGGAAATCTCCCAAAAGCACAAAAGGGCCATTCAAAGTGAAATAGAGGGAAGAAGAGCATCCAAGTGAATCCCAAAGCTTCCTCTCCATCCGTGTGCTGCCTCAGTGATCCTCCACTTCGTGCCAAATCAGAAGAGGGTCAAGTAAAGAAGAAGTCGAGCTCCTTCATCTTCCAAACTCGTTTGAGGACTTCACTTTACTCTATTTGTTTATATTGTTATATTTGCTTGCTTAAGAAGCTTTGATTTGTTTTTATTCTTTGTTTTAATATCTTGTAACTTGATTCAATCAAGGGATTGAATCAAGGGGTTAAAGGTTTGTTGGTGAGCCAAAGGGAAAACCAACGGTGTAAGGTTTGTTGGTGAGCCAAAGGGAAAACCAACGGGGTTTAGGTTTGTTGGTGAGCCGAGGGTAAAACCAACGTGTAAGGGTTTGATTGTGAGCCCGGGAAAACAATCGGAGTGGTTCTAGTCGGTGAGCCTGGGAAAACCGACCGAGTTCGTTGTGCGCTCGTAAAACAACAAGTTGGGTTGTGAGCTTGTAAAACAACCGGCTGTAATCGGTAGGATTATAGTGAAATTCCCAAGAGGTCTTGGGGAGTGGATGTAGGTGCTGGGGTGCACCGAACCACTATATTTTTGTTGTGTTTGTGATGCTCTTTGTTGACTGACCTCCTCACTCACTTACTTAGATATTAAGCTTGCTTAACTCTTCTTCGTGCATCCTTTAGTTGCAAGCATAATCAATTTACTCAATCATTAAATTGAATAGCATACTAGGGCAAAATTAGACTAATCTTTTATTGAACCCACTGCTTAATAGTTGATTAGATTAGAATCATACTCTTGCTAAGGTTAAGCTTCACTAAGCATCCATACAACTTAGCATAATTAATCTAAAAGATTAGAAGTAGTTTAAAAGGTTTTAAAAGACCCAATTCACCCCCCCCTCTTGGGTTGTCACCTTGGGCAACAAGTGGTATCAGAGCAGGTGCTCAAATATTATTTGTAGTCTTAACCGACTAGAGCCAAAGATCATGACAACTCAAATAGATAGTTTTCTAGGAGAAGGACAATCAATTGATACACCACCACTATTTAATGGCATAAACTATACACATTGGAAAATACGCATGCGCATCTTTATTCAATCACAAAACTATTATTTATGGAAAATCATAATAAATGATCTTCACACACTCTCTCAAACTTTTAATGAAAAGGATTTAGCACAATTGAATGCTGATGCCATGAACCTTTTATATTGTGCATTAGATAGGAATGAGTTTAATTGCATATCTTCTTGCATGACTGCTAAAGAAATATGGAATATGCTTGAAGACAAATATGAATGCACTAACAAATCTGAAATATCATGTGTAGAAGGAGAGCAGTATCATATTGAAAATCTATGCTTGGTGGCACAAGAGGTACATGCTGAAACTGAAAGCAATTTTACATTTGATGAACTCCATGATGCCTTTTCTGATTTGTATTTAGAATATAAGAAACTTATTTGTAAGAACAAAAACTTGAAGATTGAAAATCAAACTCTAATAGATGAAAAACTGAAACTAACCAGTAAAACTGAAATCTTAATTAAAGAAAATCAAGAACTAAATCAAAGAGATCAACTTCTCACTGAAAGTCATGATAAACTTAAGAAAAACAATGAGTTACTTTCAGAAGATAACAGAAGATTAACTAAAGAAGTTGACAGATTAAAACCTGTTGTTGAAAGATTTACCCTCAGCTCTGAAAAATTGAACCTAATGATAAATGATCAAGGAGCTGAATTTGATAAAGTTACATTAGGATATCAACCTTGGTACACCCAAAAACCTTTTAAGAATATGTTTGTTAAAACAGTTTTTAATTACTCTAAAACAGATTCTCATAAACAAAAGCTAAGTAAAATCTCTTCTGTTGTCCCTAAATCTATACATTACAAATTTAATGAACCAAAAAGGGAGAAACAGAAAATTAAAAGTTTTCCTACTACTCATGTTCGATCTAAGTTTGTTAAATTCAACAAGAGGATACAGAAATACATCCCTTGTAATCCTAAAATCTGTAAATTCATGGACAAAATAGCTATTAAGAGAATATGGGTTCCAAAAGGAACAATTATAGCTAACCTACAAGGACCCAAAAGAGCTTGGGTTCCTAAGTTGAAAATATGATTATTCTTTCAGCAAGCATGTCTAGCTATCCAAGGTTCTAATGAAAGATGT
Source organism: Phoenix dactylifera (assembly GCF_009389715.1). Lineage (NCBI taxonomy): Eukaryota > Viridiplantae > Streptophyta > Magnoliopsida > Arecales > Arecaceae > Phoenix > Phoenix dactylifera. The sequence continues at coordinate 43,398 of NW_024068979.1, read as the reverse complement.
TATCTAAACAATGGGTGCTCTAGACATGTGTTAAAGAATTGAATTTAAAATGTAATTAAAAAGAATGATTTAAATGAAAGAAAGGATGAAATAAGTAATTCTTACATCTTCTCGTATTGAAATTACTTTATTAGTTGATTAAAACATAACTTGAAAGTATTAATCATTTTTGTGATATAAGTGATATTTGTCTTTTTGGGTATGAAAAGAAAATATATTCAAATCACTTCATTTTTTTTTTTTGTATGCTCCACTCACTATTGGATAAGTTGCTAAATGATTAATTAATTCATTAAAAATAACTCTATGAACCCTCTATATGCTTGATTAAGAATTTTTGTCTATGGCATTATTTTTATTGATCATCAATATGATAATGTGTACTTGGTATGCTTTTGAATACCAAGATTAAAGAAACCATCCTTGGCACATAGAATCAACTCATGCTAGTATGTACTTAATATCAAAAGACCTTGCCATAGGCTTGTTTAGATTATCTACTTAAAGGTCAAAGTTTTGCTATGCATGCTAACTAAGGAAACAAACAAAAATCATTTCTAAATCTAAAGATGTTGTTTCCATCTCTAAGTCTTCAAAAGCTTACATTGGACTTGTTCTTGGAGAATAAAACTGAAGTATTTTTCTGTATTTACTAAATCTTGTAGAAGCGTTTCAAATGAAAAAGGTTTCCAAACTGTGAAGATCATGGCACAGTGTTGAAAACCAAAATCCAGATTAAGGTTATACAGAAAATAGTATTAAATTCAATTATTTCAGCTCCATGGACATCATAAGTAAAAAGGGGTTAATAGAATTCTTGAAGAAATGAAAAAGACAATTATGTATGATAGTCATCTACTTAAATAATTTTTAAAAGACTATCATCACTGCTTGTCATACATATGATTTCTATTAAATCTATTTTTGATGAAAATTTTGATCTTCTGAAAAAAATGGAAAATGAACCATTGCATATCTTTCATATTTTTCAGTCGTACATGTTATGCTTAATATGCTCTTATGAAAATAATGCCAAATCTGATAGAGATATGTCTACCCTTGGATATCATTCATCAAGCAATGCATATAGAGTATTCAATGAAAAGTTTTTAGGTGCAAAAATATCAAGGTATCTTATTCTTTATGAGACTACTGATTTATTATCAAAATACTAAAATTAAATTATGTATGTATATGGTTAATCTCTTACATATAACAATCTGAAAAACTTGTTAACAATTAGAACCAAATTGGATTTTTCAGATATGCTCTTAATGAAGGAAAAAGTGATGACTATTAAAAGACTAAATCAAGAAAAGATAAGATAGATCTTGATAAGATTCTTGCATGATTAAAAGTAAAGATCACCATTATCATTTGCTTGCTTTATGAGCTTTATATTATATCAAATGAGTGTATAAGGACTCCTATGTGTTTACTAAAGAAGATATATGTTAAATTACCACCATACTTGAAAACACTCATTACAAATATGATAAAGCAATATATGATTTGAAACAAGCATCAAAAGCACGATATAAAAGCTTAAGCAACCTCTTTGATATAAGGTAATAGTGATAATTCTTTGCATCAAAAAATGTGTGATATCTTACTTGCTTAAAGTATACATTAATGACATCATTTCTGGTTCTACTAATAAAGAGTTATATGAAGATTTTACTAAGCTCATGCAAAGTGAGTTTGAAATATGTATAATGAACGAGTTAACATTTTCTTTCTCAAACTCCAAATTAAGACAAACAAGAAAGGGGATCTTCATTGACCAAAGTTAGTCCACAAGAAAACACTTATAGAAGATTGGCATGAAGAGGGTATATCTATGATCCCATCTTGAAGAATTTGAAAAGAATGAGCAAAGTAGGTCTATTGTTTTAAAGTTGTATTGAAGCATGATAGAATAATTATTTTATCATACAGCTAGTAGACCAGATTATATGCTCATTATGTGCACTTGTGCAAGCCTTCAATCTAAGTTTAATGAATCATAGTTTATTGATAACAAATAAATCATAATCTGAATTTTGATAGAAACAACTGTTTAAGATAAGTTGATTAAAACTTAGCTAGCATGTCTTATTAATAATTATCTTAAGCAAATAAAATCTAAACTAAATCGTTTTTGAGAAATTGATTTGACCTTGATAAAACTTCCTATTGCCTCACATACTTGTCCTTGAACCATCTTGGTTAATGAAACTATCTCTTTAGTTCAAGTGATATGTGCTTGCTTATATTTAGGCAATCTCTTGCGTAAAGTGACTCAATATTCAACTATTGTCATATCTTATATTGAGTCATCTAGTTAAAAAAATATGTTGGATGAATGTTTTGTATCTTGAAGAAACCAATGACTTTCTTTCAAGAAAGAAAAGGAGTTTGTTAATAATGCAGGATCCTTGAGCAAGAAAATGAGAGATCTCAACTTGAAGGATATCTCCATGTAAGATACAATAAACATTCACTTGCAAACAAGAGAGAGGACCTTCTTCAGCCAAAGGTTCATACATAAGAAATCTAGTAGGTATTTGACTGAAGAATGCAGAATGGATTGGTAATTCTAGATACTTCTTGAGCAAAGTCAACAACTTAAGTCTTATTATGGCATGATTAAGTTCTTTAATTATTAACTTTTGATATCATGGCTCTATACATATTGATTGACTTATGCTCTTAGAAATTGTTTCATGGTTTGCCTAAACTAAAAGATTTCTTTGCCTATATCATAACCATGAAATACACAAGTTTATGCTTAAAATTTTGATTTAAAATAACTTGTAAGAAATTATGAATCATTGAGCACAATAAAAATATTGTTTGCATGATATACATCTATATGATACATAAGATTATTTCTTTATTCTGCTCTTTCATGTAAATTACTTGAGAATAACAAAAAGAGAGAGAGATAAAGAAAAGAAAATGAATATTATTCAAGAGGTGTAGAATCTAAGCAAAGGCAAATACTCCAATCTTAAGGAAAAGTAAAATAAGCATAATATATTTGGCACATTTGGAAGGGATAAAATCCATAATTAATTACACTTAAACAGGGAGAATTCGAAGCAAACATTTTAATCCTTCTATATTGCTCATCATAGGGATGGTGCCAATGGGGAGGCTAGTGGTAGTACCCGGCACTATTTGACCCAACTATTCGGTGTAGGGCATATTAGGGACGGCACAAGAGGGAGGCTAGTGGTAGTACCTCGTGCCCCTTCCCAACTCCACCGGATAGGGAGCAAATAGAATATAAAGCATAAGAAAGTTAAAAATGAAAGATAAAGTAAATGAAAATATATAAAAAGAATCAAGTCTAATTATTAGTCACTTGGAAACACACCATAAGGATGAAGTCAATGCAAGATGATATTTAAATAGGGGGAGTGTATTTGAAAAGAATTGACTTTGATCCTTGACATGCTTGTTATTATTATTTTAATGCATGACTTAACACTTAATATATTTTGCATATAGTATGATGTCTTGATTTATGGGTTCTCAATATTTTGTAATGTTTCATACTTGGACAATTTGATTGAATGCATGAATTGCTACATAACATCTTTTGTTTAGTTTTATTGAAAAGAAATTTCAGATTTGTCATTCACAATCATTGTTAAAATCTGAAAGCTAAATAAAATTGTAGAAAGGAGAAGAGAAGAATATCTCTATTTAGGGAAAATAAATTAATTTTGATCTATCTTTCTACTCGCCTAACCTTGATACATAATGTCCTAATACTTGTTAAAATATCCTTTATTTTGTATCAAAACTCAAAATTAAACACAAAGATTCTGAAAGTGCTTTAATGTTATTGAAATATGTATTTTTCAATCATAATAATTTAAGATGAGCCACAATGTGAAAGATACATATCTCAAATTATGACTTAAAAGGGCTCTATTGAAAATCTTTATGAAATTCAGAATTTGATTTTGTATAAAAGCTTAAACTCCATATGATTACTAAATAAAATGTTAATGTAAGAAAAACAGAATTTATTTTGATTGCTCCGATACGCATCCGAAACATATCATTTCTTATCTTCAAAGTATACTAATTTTGATCCAAATGATGTGTTTTTCGATGATCTTGATTGCAAACAAAAATTTCTAAATATATGATTTTATTTTGATATTAAAAGGATTTATTGTGTCTCATGTATACATTGCTGAAAAACTATGATTAAGAAATTGAGTTCTATAAATATATATACCTCAATGATCATCTATATGTTTTTCTCCCCTACATTATTAAAAAACTTCCATCAATAGAGTGAATGATCTTAAAACTAGAAATATTTCAGCTCACTCAAATGATTCTAAAAGAAAGAAAATGTAAATGCGGTTGAAAGAAACTAAGCTTCTAATGAATCATTTTCTGATTGATATTTCTATACATTTTCACTAAGATTAAGAGAAAGCATAACTTGTTCGTAAAGGATTAGAAAGAGTAATTACTACAAATTTTGGAATAATACTAGATTACTCTACATTCTCGATATTACAGGATTTCAGTGTTATTCATGTTTATCACTATAATCTGAAATTCAACAATTTAAAATGATTAAAGAAGAATGCATCTTTTGAGGGGGAGCTTTAGATATTCAGTATCCTATCCCAAAGACACTTTATTTTGATGCATGCTTTGAATTTTATGGATTGATTTTGATGAACCTCCTTATATTGCAAGACATGCTTTAATTACCTTAAGATGAGTTCTATAAAGGTTGTCTTATCTCAAACCTTGAGTCTTATGAAAATAAGCTGAAACTTATAGAAAATATATTTTTGAGATTGACAATTTTGTTGAACATTATCTTAGGATTCTAAACTCTTAAATGGAATGATCAATTGAGGGGGAGAAAGAAAATTTCAGAAGGAGAGGTCTTATGGAACTTAATTACATGAATCTATAGGAGAGGGAAAGAATACTAAATGAAAAGTGATCCTAATACTCTCCAATATGTATCATCTGAAATTTAAATCTGAAAATCTTTATGATACACCTTGAGGCGTGTTATTTGGTTAGTATATCTTATGCATCACTCATGAACCAAATTACAAATCTTAAGAGCCTCTAATTTAATAAAACAGGGGGAGAACAATGTATTAAATTTTCTTGAGTATCTCTTAGAAAATCTATTTTGAACCTCACTAATGAGTTTTAATTGGCTTGCTCTTTAGAACTTCTATTTTGTGCCAATTCATTATTTTATGTATCAAATTGTGCTTATTTTCTAAAGGAATAAAAGAAAGTCTTTAAAAGAGCTCAAAGATGTATCAAAAATTGCATAAACTCATATTTTAGTATTTGTGCCCCCAATGCTCTTATTATCATAAAAGAACTTTGAAGTCATTAAGAATTAATGGTCCAACATGATGATATGTTTTTCCAAATATATAAGTTTTGATCTTTTACTCTGAAAATTAATTAAATTGCTCTCATGTTGATAAAATACTTAATAGATTGGGCAAAAGGTCTTAAATGAACAAGCTTTCATACTTAGTGAAGAGAGGTTAGATTTCCACTCATATTTTTCCTTGACTATCATTTGTGGTACTTCTTGAATTAACCTAAGGAAGATTCCACCTACACTTGATTAGAAAACTATCTGTGGTATCAAATTAAAAAAACCTCTTGAATTCACACTCGATGTGTTCTGCTCTGATCTGTGTACTTAATGTTTCACTATCTTTTTGATGTTGTCAAAAAGGGGGAGAAATATCTAAGTATATGCTATATACTCAGAATGCTTTATTACTTTGAATTGAATACAAATCAGCTTAAAATTTAAATATGTTGATTGTGTTAAGCTGATTAAATCTAAAGCATTATCATGAAGTATGTTTTTAAATATATATGTTTTCTACTTCATGCAACTTAGCTATGTATTACTTCTAGAAATCAATATCTTTTATATTGCATATACTCCAAGTTTTGTCATCATCAAAAAGGGGGAGATTGATGACCCAAAGATTGATTCATAAATTGATTTTGATGATCACAAAACCTTGAAGTATAGATACTAATGCTTATGTTGCAAGGAGAAAGATATTTATTTTGCAAGGAACATAGCAAGTTGGGAGAACACAAGAAGGCCTCCAAAGCTCTCAAGTTGGAAGAAAGCTACAATTTATTGGCCCAAAGTTTAAAGTTCAAAGGATTCAAATTGGAGGAGTAAAATCAAAAGAAAAATTCAAAAGAACAGTCTTCGAGTCGACTCCAGTGGAATTCGAGTCGACTCCGGAGAAGTATGAGTCGACTCCGGAGAAGTATGAGTCGACTCCTAGGAGTCACAGGCAGAAAAGTCAGAGAGCAGTTTTCGGGTCTGAGATTCGAGTCGACTCCAGTGGAACGCGAGTCGACTCCGATGGTTGGTAGGTCGACTCCAAAGAAAGCAAGAGTCGACTCTCAGCGGAACACAAGGAAAAAGTCAGAGAGCATTTTTGGGACTCTGAGATTCGAGTCGACTCCCGCATTGCACGAGTCGACTCCGAGACTCCGCGACCATCAACAGACAGAAAACCAAGTTACTGCCTCTGAGATTCGAGTCGACTCCCAGACAGTTCGAGTCGACTCCAAGGCAGCGCGACCCCAAAAATGCAGAGGATCAGTTTTCGGGCTCTGAGAGCCGAGTCGACTCCAAGAGAATCCGAGTCGACTCGAGGAAGAAAATCAGAAAGTATGTCCTCTGGATTCATGGGATGAGCCGACTCCGAAGATGCCAAGTCAGCTCCAGATGTTGGCGAGTCGACTCCGGGTTAAGTCGAGTCGACTCCCAGTCAAGGCATGCACTTTAATTCAAATTTGGAACAGTAGCCGAGTCGTCTCCAGTAAAGCACGAGCCGACTCCTGCAACAGGCGAGTCGACTCCTGATCGCGCGAGTCGACTCCGATCCCAACGGTAACATTGTCAGGAAATGCAGACTGTGTCCAACGGCTCTTTTTCTTGTCTCTAACGGCTATATTCTTGTTTCCACTCCCTCTAAAGCTATAAAATCAAGAGGAGAGCTAGGGTAGAGGGTATGGAAGTGGGAGAGAACTTTTAGGGAAGAGATTCCAAACAGATTACAAGGGAAATCTCCCAAAAGCACAAAAGGGCCATTCAAAGTGAAATAGAGGGAAGAAGAGCATCCAAGTGAATCCCAAAGCTTCCTCTCCATCCGTGTGCTGCCTCAGTGATCCTCCACTTCGTGCCAAATCAGAAGAGGGTCAAGTAAAGAAGAAGTCGAGCTCCTTCATCTTCCAAACTCGTTTGAGGACTTCACTTTACTCTATTTGTTTATATTGTTATATTTGCTTGCTTAAGAAGCTTTGATTTGTTTTTATTCTTTGTTTTAATATCTTGTAACTTGATTCAATCAAGGGATTGAATCAAGGGGTTAAAGGTTTGTTGGTGAGCCAAAGGGAAAACCAACGGTGTAAGGTTTGTTGGTGAGCCAAAGGGAAAACCAACGGGGTTTAGGTTTGTTGGTGAGCCGAGGGTAAAACCAACGTGTAAGGGTTTGATTGTGAGCCCGGGAAAACAATCGGAGTGGTTCTAGTCGGTGAGCCTGGGAAAACCGACCGAGTTCGTTGTGCGCTCGTAAAACAACAAGTTGGGTTGTGAGCTTGTAAAACAACCGGCTGTAATCGGTAGGATTATAGTGAAATTCCCAAGAGGTCTTGGGGAGTGGATGTAGGTGCTGGGGTGCACCGAACCACTATATTTTTGTTGTGTTTGTGATGCTCTTTGTTGACTGACCTCCTCACTCACTTACTTAGATATTAAGCTTGCTTAACTCTTCTTCGTGCATCCTTTAGTTGCAAGCATAATCAATTTACTCAATCATTAAATTGAATAGCATACTAGGGCAAAATTAGACTAATCTTTTATTGAACCCACTGCTTAATAGTTGATTAGATTAGAATCATACTCTTGCTAAGGTTAAGCTTCACTAAGCATCCATACAACTTAGCATAATTAATCTAAAAGATTAGAAGTAGTTTAAAAGGTTTTAAAAGACCCAATTCACCCCCCCCTCTTGGGTTGTCACCTTGGGCAACAGCACAAATGAGCACTAGAACCAGAATCTATAACCCAACTAGAAGTAGAAGAAACCGTTAGATTAGTTTCAATAATGAGCAAGTCTATACCTTCTGAAGGTGTGTCACCTTTCTTGTTCTTTAGGCTCTCGAGGTATGAAGGACAGTTTCTCTTCCAGTGGCCTTCGACATTGCAGTGGAAACATTTTCCTTTGTCGTTAGCCTTTTTCTTTTGAACTTCCTTCTTTGGCTTCTTGTCTTTCTTCTGCTTCTTTGCAGGCTTCTTTTTCTTCCAAGTAGACTTTTTCTTGGAACCAGAAGTCAACTCAGCAGCGAGGACATTGCCCCTTGAACCTTTCAAGGCTCCCTCAGCAGTTACCAACATGTTGATTAGTTCAGTCTTAGTGCATTCAATCTTATTCATGTGGTAGTTTACTATAAACTGACCAAATGAATCAGGAAGTGACTGTAGGATCAAATCCACTTGCAATTCCTTGTGCATGTCCATACCGAGCTTCTCAAGCTCCTCTAGGTCCTTGATCATGGTCAGACCGTGATCATGGACAGACTGCCCTTCGCGCATCTTCGCTTTGAAAAGCCTCTTGGACACTTCAAAACGAGCTGTGCGACTCTGCTCACCATACAACTCTTGTAGGTGTGCCAGTATGTCCCTAGCAGTCTTTATATTTTCATGCTGGCATTGGAGTTCATTAGACATAGATGCCATCATATAGCATTTTACTCTAATGTCATCGTCCAACCACTTTTTATGCATCTCACGCTGAACATCAGTGGGACGTGCTGGTAATGTGGGGATATCTGAATCGAGTATATAGCCTATCTTCTCACAGTCCAAAACTATTTTGAGATTTCTAAGCCAGTCCTTGTAATTGGTTCCGGTCAGTCGGTTGGTCTCAAGAATACGGGTCAAAGGGTTTGAAGCCGACATTGTATCTGCAGAGAGTAAAGATTCTAGTTAGACTCTTGTACTTGATCCTAATCTGTCCTAAGGTCTTTTAGAACAAATATGACTCCCACTATTTTCTCGAATTCCTCACACTCCCCTGGTAGGAAAACGGAAATCCCACACGACTAGGGTTTCTAGTGGGTACTGCGGTCCCACCAATTCAATGCCACCTCACCTAACAGTTATTGGTGACACATAGATGGATGAGTGTACAACTCTTGTACAATGCTTCTCAAGCATGTTGCAGTGCAACTTGGTCTCTAAGCCATGAAGACCTCACCTAACAGTTATTGGTCCCATTTCTTAGTTAAGTCAGACCCACCGTATAACCGTAGGAATAAAGTCGTCATTGGGTCCTCACCTAACAGTTATTGGTGCCCAACCCCACCTTTACCCTACAACATCTCATGTCTATAGAGAGGTCCAGCCCCCCAATGCAACTTGACCACTGTATCCAGCCGAGACAAGTCAACATCAGAAAGGCCTTAGCAGCTCTACTACAGTGGAAGACCTATTGACTTAATATTGGTTAATCAGGTCTTAGTGTTTGCAACTTGAGCCTTTCATAAGAGGTAATCGAACAATTGGCCAGGTAAGCAGGTGGGAGGCTCCCCTTACTCAGAGAGTAAGGTCCTAATTAAGTAACCACCTTTCATGCTTTCCTAGACACCAATTAGATCAATTAATCTAATATGACTTGCTCATGTCGGTTCACTCTCGACTTGATTGAGGAGGTTTTAATTTAGGTCTCAATTGGGTTTGCTACATCACATGTAGACCTATCTACCCGACTCTCATTCACATCACATGCAAACGGCGCATTGCAGGCAGTTATAATCGCGGCATCAAATTAAAGCTAAACTTTAACTAGGTGATGATCATGGATTCTAATTAGGTCGTATTACAAGCACATGCACATCAATCGATCAAGTGGTCTTCAACTCTTGAATTGGATCCAAGCTTCCTTGATTCGATCCTTGATCAACTCTTGATCCCATCGCCATCAACCGCTTAGACCCCTGTTCATCTCATGCATCGTCTTCGACTTGATCGTTGATGTACATTACATCACAGAAATACAACCAGATGTAAAATAAAAATAAAAATAATTTACATCTCCTTTTAGGGGGCACGCAGGCCTCTCAAAACATCAAATAAGATGCATGCAAGCATCTGAAAAATTACATGACATCGCAGATCACATCGCAGGTCATTACATTTGATACCAAAAAGGGTTGAATCCTATGATCATCACCGTATGCTACAATTATAATTTTCAGATCTGAAACTTAACTGATTATATCATGACATAGGTCGCTGATCATGCTAATCATGATTCTAAACTTTGTAATCCCATTAACAATGCAATTAGAATCATCTTTTTATCACATAAAAATCAGCATGTAAAAATTCAGCACCCCTGAAAAATCTGCATGCAGAATTTTTCAGCATGCATGATCAATCAATTTTCAGATCTAATAAGCCTTTAAATATTTAATTCTTACCTTAATCTACGAAGCCTAGGCTCTGATACCACTGTTGGGAACCCGCCCATGCCGCTGATATTTCAAAAATTTTTCAGATGGCAGCGGAATCGGCATGCACGAGTTCGACGTTCATCTCATGAACGTTATTTCGAGACCTTTCGTAATTAGGTAAGAATTAAATCCTTTTAAAACTAATAGGAAGATCAAATCTTCACCTTGTGCGGGTAGATGATCACCGCGAATCTGAATTCGTGGTTTTAGGAAGAGGGTTCGCTTGAAGCCGTTCAAACGTCCGGCCTCTACGGGTATCCACACGAAGCAGAGGACCGATCAAAGCTTTCTCGTCTCCCCGGGGTGCTAGCTCCCTTGCAGAGACTTCCTTTGATGGCTGATCTCCTCTCTTTCTTTCAACTCTTGAAAGTGCTTGAGAGGAGGAAGAAGAAGAAGGGACTCAAGGAAGAAGAACACAACTTCTGCAGCCTTCTTTCTTTTCCCTGCGTTGGAAGAAGGATTGGAGGAAGAGGATGACGCCAACGCTTGGACTTTGCTCTCCCTTTGCTTGCGGCTGAACCAAGAGAGGAGGGGGCTGGTGGCGGCAGCAAGAGGAGGAAGAGAGCTCTTGGCTAGGGCGCCGGCCTCATGCCTCCTTATAAAGCCATCTAGGGCTCCTACAATCTAGGAGCCCTAGACATATTGCCTAAGAGGGAAGGGGGGCGCCGGCCCTTCTCTTCATGCCGCACTCAAGGAGAGGAGGAGGGGCGTGAACCCTCCTTCTTGTGATGCCCTAATCCTCTTCCAAAGAGGATTGGGTGCCTCTCTTATGGTTTAATCCCAATCCAATTAGGATTAGCCAAATTGGGTTCAATCTATGCTAGTCCTAATCCAATTAGGATTTGAATGAACCATGACTCAATTGAACTCTTCAATCCTAATCCAATTAGGAGTCATGTTGATTCATTAGATTAATAATTAATTTAGACTTAAGGAATCCTAATCTAATTAGGATGTATTTAATTTTAGTCCTAATCCAATTAGGACTCTATTTGAATCCGAAGTCCTAATCCAATTAGGATTTCTAGGAATCCTACTCCAAGTAGGAATCCAATTTTAATTCAAAATTCCTAATCTCATTAGGATTGTAGGAATCCTATTCCAAGTAGGAATTCCAGTCCTACTCCAACTAGGATTCCCAGCCCTAATCCAATTAGGACTCTAGGAATCCCTCCCGAAGTAGGATTTGTGTTTAAGTCTAATTAATTAATTCCCTTTGTTTCTTCTTCAACTTCTTATCAATCAAATTGATTTCTTGTGATTCCTAATCACGATTTCAACCATCGGATCGGACAATACTTCTAGTGTGTGTGACCCCATAGGTTCTATTCTGACTGGTAGTGAGATATATTGTGATCTCTATCACTATATCATTGAAAACTCCTTTCAATGGGTTGGAACGATTCCAACTCAACTCATTAGGGTTTATCGATCATCAAGATAATCCCTATGAGTCCCACCATCCACCAGTGACACCTAGCAGCATGTAGTGGCTACCCAGCAGAATGGAATGATGAACCTCTAGGTGCAGTTAACATGTGATATAGTCCTACTATCGTGGATCCCTACAGGACGGAGGTCATGGACAACTCGTCAAACCCCATCGTCTGTCATATGTCAAGATTTATTCGTCTCGAGTTCGATAGTGAGAAACTCTTTCTCCACTGTGTATACTGCCCCGGCCGAGGTCTTACGAACTCAGTCTTATAAATCACATAGGATCTCTCCTTATCTATCAAGGTCGATAGATTCCATATAGGTGCATACCCTACTCCTACAGTGAACTTACTGCAGCCAATCTACACTGCATGGACCCATATGGCTAGGGACCATGTATGTGTGCAGTCAAACTACAATAACCCCACTGTGAGCAGCCGAAGCACCGCAGGTCAAAGGACCAGTCACACTACTGCAACATCAAGCAAGTCACTGACGAGTGGATAGACATCCAAGTGACTTCTTGTATTGGTCACGCTCAGTACCCTTGTTCTCTAACAAGCACCTGCACTATCACTTCAGTGTCCCTACACTGTGGACTCAAGTCTCGTCCATCCAGAAGGAGAGTGATCTGTGCACTGATCGGATCGATCACCGTCCTCGTGATGATCCTTTGATCAGGAGCATTTAGAAATTAATCACCAATGATACATGGCTCAAATTCTCAACTTTTGAGAATATGTATCATCATCTTATTAATTTCTTGGACGATTCATAGACACATAAACAATATGAATGAAAAGATGCCTTTTATTTATTCAATAATAAATAGTCAAGTACAAAATTATGTCCCTAGAATCAACAATGTGTCAGCCAAATTGGCTTCTAGGGCATACATCTAACAGAAGAGAGCCACCTTTGTGGGCTAGGAGAGTCTCAGAGTTGAAGACTATCTTGCCTCCAAGAAACTTCTAGGGCAAAAGAGACATCAAAGCAGGAACTTTAGGACTCGTTTGGTGTTGCCCAGCTATGCAACCCAAGAGTGGGGTGAATTGGGCTTTTTAAAATTTTTAAACAAAATGCAGTGGAATAAAACTTAATGAGTGTGTGTGATTAACAATTGATAATGAACAATAAGTAAATATGCAGGAGTTCAAAGCACACAGATCAAACACTACAAATACAACAAATTTATAGTAGTTCTATGCCAACCCTATACTTAAATCCACTCTCCAAGACACCCTTCTTGGAAATTTTCACTATAATTTCTCTAAGATTACAGTTCGATTGTTTTGACCGGGCTCATAATCAATCAAGTAGATTTTCACTGAAATCAACCAAAACCACCATCAAGCCTTTCCCCATCAACCATTCCTTTTCTTCTTTTTCAAAAGCTTTCTTTTTCTTGATCCTCAATCACTTCTCTTTTCTTCTTCTTTTTGGTGTTCCCATGCATTTATACCATCAAGAAATGGTTGGAAGATACTTCTAGCTACTAGACAGGCCAAAAGAGCCATTGAAAACAAAAACAGTCATTCTAATTTTTTTAAAAAATAGTCGTTCCTGCTGTTAAGCGCAGACGGGTCGACTCGATTTTTTTAAGGGTCAACTCATGATTTTCAATGCTTGACTCATGATCTCCAGCGGTCAACTCGAAATAGCTGTTGTTTTTGCTATGCTCTTTCACCTATGGACATTTTGGGGTTGCCTCTTTTGGTTTAGGGGTAGACTCATCCATTGACAGGGGTCAACTCATTATTTTCCTAGGTTGACTCGCGAATAAGTTGTTTTTGATTGCTCTTTTTCTTCTGTCTGTGGCCATTTAGGGGTCGACTCGTGTTCAACGAAAGTCAGCTCATGAACTTCATGGGTCGACTCATGATCGTACTGTTTTTGACTACTCTCTATCTTCTGTCTGTGGCCATTTAGGAGTTGAGTCATTTGCTTCTGGGGTTGATTCTTGTTCAACAGGAATCGACTTATAAACTTCATGAGTCGACTTGCCATTAAGCAGAATTTTGCTTCTAGGATTGACTCATAAAGGCGTATTAGTCTATACTAGTGTGTCAAAGTCGACTAGTTATATTCTAGGGGCGATTCTTAAGATAGCCCAAGTTGAAATTTTTTGTTATTGCATGTGAGCATTCAAGAGTCGTTTCAAGATGTTCTTGGAGTCAATCATTTTTGTGCAGAGCTTTAGATATTCAATTCTCATTTCTCCATATTGATAGTTACACAAAGATTTATTCTTCACTTCGTGAAGTATTTTAGTACATCCCAAGCAGCTGATTAGTGAACTTTTTACTCAATTATTTTGGTATCATCAAAATCAAACCTTTTGGGTCAACAATCTCCTCCTTTTTGCTTATAACAAAACCTTTGAGTTTCAAAAGAAAATAGTATAAAAAAGAGTAACATTTTTTTGATGCTTAGTCAATATATAACATTCACTTTTATTCTTGGTTAAATAGTGCTTTAATGGAGTAAATTTCTTTGAAGAACTACAACAAATTTTGCTATATAAAATTAACTTTTACTTTTGATTGAATAGTGCTTTAGTAGAATAATTTTTTCTGAAGAACTACCACAAAGTTTGCTATGTATGGTACCACAAAATTTGCTATATATATATTGTAGTTCTCTCCCTTTTTAGTTGTACAAATTGTTCTACCATAAATTTGCTATATATATTGTAGTTCTCCCCCTTTTGCTATATATATTGTATGGCCATTCAAGGATGGACTCGTTTTCTTCTGGGGTCGACCCTTGTCCAGCTGGAATCGGCTTGTGATCTTAATGAGTCGACTCGCCCATATGCTGCTTTTGACTGCTTTGCGTCTTTTATCTGTGGCCATTCAGGGGTTGACTTGTTTGCTTCTAGGGTTGACTCTCAACTTGCCAATAAGTTGATTTTTACTACTCTCTATCTTTCTTCTGAGACAATTTTGGGTCGCCACGTTAGATACGGGGGTCAACTTGTGAAGGTGTATCAGTCTATATCAGTGTGCTAGGATTGACTTGTTATATTCTAGGGGTCGACTCTTGAGATAACCCAAGTTAAAATTTGTGGTCATTGCCTATGAGTGTTTTAGGGTCATTTTAAGGTGTTCTTAGAGTCGATTCCTTTTGTGCAGAGCATTATATAATTAAATTTCATTTCTCCATAATGAGAGTTATAGAAAGATTTCTTCTAGGCTTTCTACAGGCATTTTATTATACTCCAAGTAATTGATTAGTGAACTTTTTACTCAGTTATTTTGTATCATAAAAAAAACAAACTTTTTGGGTCAATATATCATCTTATGAATGAGCTTTAGTTTGCTCTTAATAATCAACTTCAAAATTGGAAGCAATATCACAGCATACCCCCACATCAAAATTGAACTTCCAAATTCACTTAAATAACTAATGAACAAACAATCACAACATACAATAGTATTCCATGGCCAATCTTCTCGCACTTAATTCAAGTCAAAATCTAACTTTATAACTTGATGAACAAATTTTCTAGCCTTCCATTCTCCTCATTTGTCAACAGTATGAAACAATTTTGTCATAATTTCCTATGCATATAGGATCATTTCATAATCACAAAGACTTAACAAAAGTCACCAAGATAACTTATATTGCAATTAACATAGATTTATATCCCAATATCCTTAGTGTCTGCCCACTTACTCTTATCCTATGTCGATTCTACATGTTATGATTCCTCCTATGCCACCATATTAATTATCATGCCCCCACATACTCATAGGAACTCTCCCTACAAGCATGCAAGGTATCTCTTCAAATCTCATAAAACAAGCAATGAAATTAAATAATCATTTAAATTAGTCTGAAATTTAAATAACTAAAATTCAAACATTAATTGACACATAATTCTAATAATATCTAATAATCTGACATCATAATTTTATAACATCCTAATAAAAGGAAGAATTCTGCTTCTAATGACTCTCTCTCCCAAAGCACAACCCTATGATAGCCTAGTTCTAAGGATCTATGCAAATGGTAAAATATAGAAAAATGAGATAGAAAACCCAGTAAGCAATGATTACTTTAACTAGATAAATCAGATAATAAAATAAATAATAATTTTATTGAAATAGCAATATTATCAAAAACTAAATCTAGATATACAACATTATCAAAATATTTAACATGTGAATCAAATCGTCTTAAAATTAAAATTTTGATTAACAATTCAATTTCTTTCAAAATATCAAGTTCATCTTGATAGTCATAATTTATGACCATATATTTTTTAGGGCAGGAGCATGATACCATGCATCTTCTTGCGGTGTACCACATATCTTTTTGTGGTGTGAACCCTTCAGGACTAGTCAAGTGCCAACACATAAACCCCATTGGTGGAATCTTTAACATAGTCCAGCTGAGAGTCCATAATCATGTCAATTCAAAAACTCTTTTCACAAATTATGTTTCATATTTTAGATTAACAAAAATGCATATAATCATGTGGTATCAGAATAAATCTGGCGTAATCCATAATATGACCAATACTTTTGATCATGCATCACTATAATATTTCAAAATAAGATATATTCAATAATAAAGTACCGCACATTAAATTCATGTATCATAAAATAGTATGATTTAGAATTTATTAATATAATAATCTTATAATTTGCCAATAAATGTAGAAAAAAAGTTATATTGCTTATCTCACAGGTACTTTGTGGATAATTCTATTTTTTTTTCAAAATCCTCAATTTATAGACCATATCACAATATCTCATTGTTGGATATCTTTCTATCTAAATAATTCTACCCCTACATGGATTCTACTCCAACAATTAGAGAATATTGATGGAAATTTAGGATAACGATGGAAAGATATGAGGAAAAGGTAGAGGAGGAACAAGATTGACCAAGTGGCAGTTCCTGAAGCTCCGGCTTGGTCTAACCAAAGCAACTTCATCTGATCAAAGGCCAGGCTAAGGTATAGGTGGCTTGATAAAAATCGAAGGTGACAAATTCTAGTGGTGTTTGATAAGGGCCAGTCATAACACAGTGATGGTCTTTAGAAAGAAAAAGAAAAAGAAATAGATGGTTTACTAGCTGTTTTTCTATGGTCGACGGTAGTGAGGCTCGAAGGAAGGTGTGGGGCCTGTTAATTAGCCAACGAAATCAAGCTTCTGAGGCCCTCCAAGCATCCGAATCCCACTTGGCTTCGGACTTCCAATCAAAGGAAGCATCCTTCCATTCTCTTCTCAGCACATGCTCACATGCTGGCCAATTTTTTTTTTTCAAATTCTATTTTTGGTCTAGAAGTTTTCCTTGGGCTAATTCAAATTTTCTCAAGCCAGTCAAGCGGACCAGACCCGATTCAATAGCAAGCCCTGAAGTGCCTGGGTTTCATTATAGGATCAAACGAGAATTTGGGAAGCTAATGATCGGCCATTAAATTATGCATAGTGTCTCCATCAAAACAAAGGAAGAAAACATCAATAAACTATGTGCTCACACTTGCAACTCATGGCTACTATTGGATTGTTAGTTTTTGTCTACTTGTGATAGAAACTTTCTTAATCTAAACTGCTTCATGCTAGTGTTCTGGTGGATGATGAAACCCATTTAGTCTAATTAATTCGTCTAGTGAAGTAGTGCAACCCTCTATGATGCTTGTTTTCTTTTAGGGCGTGTCTGGTTCATGATCGAAATTAGAAATAGAATGAATTGGAAGGAGAATTAGAATGGCCATATCCTCCAATATGTTTGGTTCATGAGTATAATCAGAATAGAATTTAAAGAGTGGGGGGAGTAGGGATCGAATTTTGAGGGATTGGGGCTGTTGCCTAGCTATGCAGCCTAAGAAGAGAGGAGGAGGGGTGACTTAGGTTTTTAAAAACTTTAACTAAATGTAGCAGAATTAAAAGCTTGACAGATTAATTTTAGCAAATGAGTAATAAGTAAATATGCAAAAAATTAAAGCAAGTAAAACAATCAATACAAATCATAGGATTTGTAGTGGTTTGGTGCCAACCCTGCGTCTACATCCACTCTCTAAAATTTTTTTATTAAAAAAATTTACTATAATCTTTCTAAGATTATAACCCGATTGTTCTACATGGGATCACAATCAATCCAGTTAATTTTTTCTGGCTATCAACCAAAATCTACACCGATTATTTTATGGGCTCACAATCAACCCAGTTGATTTTTCTAGAAAATCAACTAAAATCTACACAATGCAATTCAAAGTTTGGATAGACCTTTTTTCAAGTTTTAATCTCTGAAACTTGTTACAACAAAGTAGAGAAAGAATTAAATGCAAGCACAAAATATACACCTCCTAAACAATTAAAAAAATAGAGCTTGACTCGGTTGGTTGGCTTGATTGAACTTGAATGTGCTTCACCAACTTTCAGCTATAGAGGATGTGATCGTTCAGCTCTTAATAAATACTCTGGAAAGATATTCTCTTTGAAGCTCTCTCTTTTACCTTAAACTTTATCATTTTTCTCTCTCCTCCTTTTTGTCATTATCAAAAACAAGGGCTTTAAAGAGAAGAACATTACATAAGAAAGATAGATATCCATTGAGAAACTCTTGAACATCCAACTTGACATATTCACTCATTAAGTAAACTTACAACATTGAAGCATATTAAACACATGTCACAAAAATAGGTAAATACATGTCATTTCAACTTAACCTGTAGATATTAAAGAAAATTTTCATAAATATGCACATGCCACTTGAACTTAAACTGTAGATTACATTAAGCAAAAGAGTTTAAATACAAGACAAGGTATGAATAACAATAGGTTTAAACATTGATTAAAGATAACTATGGATTGATGACTAATCTTCATCAAAAGAAGAAGAGACATCCAAAGAGGATGCACCAGATTTGCGACTCGTAGTCCTACTAGAAGGTCCAGCAACTGTGAAAAATTGAAAAGGTCTAGATGTAGAGGAAGGTTGGCTGGTTTGTGCAGGGGGTTTGGTAGAGGTGGAGGCTCTAGGGATAGAGGATTCAAGTTGTCCAATCAATCTCCCTATGGCTTGAAGAAGGGACATCACCCCAGAGGAAACAACAATCAAGTTGCCAAGAAACTCTTTTCCTAATTGCTGGATACCAGACTCAATTTTTCATCTAGTCTTCTAGCTTCCAAAGTAAGTTCGAAAATCTGCATAGTGTCCTCATTTGAAGCTTTGACCAATTATGCCATGATTAATCTTTTCTTCCAAGGTAGCCACTCTTTTACTCAGATTGGTGATAGAGTTTTGAATCAAAGACAATTTTGCACTCGCTCGGTCAACAATTGAACTAGGTCAAATATAGTTGTGGCTTGAGGACTCCTTGAGGTATCTCCCAGTTCATGAATCCTAGCTGCCTGATGGATTGTAGTTACTTGATTAGAAATTATTTTCAGCTCATCTTTATGCAGCCGAATGTAAACATGTTGATATCTGCTTGCTGATGGAGTATCAAAGTCTTGTTCTTCAGCATCCGGCTACTTTTGACCTTCTTCTCCAACTGAAGAGGGTTTTACTATAGCTGCTTCCCTGCTTTCTTCTTCCTTAAGTCTATCTACTCCTTTGGTTCTTACCCAATGATCATTTTTTTGTTATATCTCATGCGATGTAGAGAATGATCGTTGTAAGTATGAAAAAATGTGAGCTCACAAGCATCAAATTGCAGGGTAGTGGAGCCTTTGTTCTTGAAATTGCATCATGCATCCTTTGGATTATCATATATAGAAGATTCATGGGGATTTCCTTGATGATGTGAAGCATAATGCATAGTTCCTGCTTTGAAACAATCTCAAACCTTGCAGACTTTGGACAAAAGATCATGCTGATCATGTGATGCAGCAATCTCATTTCAATGTTGAGTTGGCTTCCTTTAATTCTGGCACTTTTATTCACTTTTTCTTTTCCTAGAATGCACTGCAGAGCACTAAGCTGATCCTCAATTTTGTCCACTAGATCACATTGGTTGGACATCTGAAGAACTCACCCGAGAACATAGTCATTCAACTCAATGCCCATATTTCTCACAACCAAAGATATACTTCCGTGTCCAAACTTGAGATTTGGTATAGAACTTTTAAACAATGTTCGGATAGATGGGTCCTCTGAGTTTGCAGAAGTACTCCCAACTATTCCTTTTGATAAGCTCTCCTACTGTGAAACCCTCCTTTTCTAAGAATTGAAAATCAATAATTCTTCGAGAGGCAATTTTTCGAGTGGAGAGAGGTACCAGGTTCGGAATCCTTGCTCTGCTTTAGACCTATTTCTTCTTTGAGGAAGTATCTTTCTTGGGGCCATCAAGAGATTAAGGGCAAAATTTTTCGGTGAAAGGAAGAGAGCGGTAAAATCAAAGAGAAGATGAAGGATATTTGCATAGTAAATCATCGAGAAGACGGAATATTTCAAAGCGATGAAGAGGAGAAAGAAAAAGGTCGGCTTCGATTTATGAGATCAGGTCTTCTAGATGTCAACCTAGGAGGTCAATTGCCGCATTAGAGTTGACTCATCATTAAGTACGAGTCGGCTCCCGAACAATCTACAGAGCTTTGAGTTAACTCTCGAGTCGACTCAAAGCTCCCTCTTACTCCGAGGGGTCGGCTCTTCAAGATCCAAAGTCGGCTCACAAGAGAAAGAAATTCAAAATTTTCAATGAAATACAATTAAAATTGAATTAAATCAAAATGATAAATAGGAGTTTACGAGAAGAATTTTAACAGGGAGGATTACAAACTCCTACTTCACTTCTAATCAAACAAAATTTATCTTCATTTAAAGATTTTGTAAAGATGTCAGCAACTTGTTTTTTAGAATACACAAACTCAATCATTACATCATTGGTTTATACATGATCTCTTATGAAGTGTTGTCTTATCTCGATGTGTTTAGCTCTTGAGTATTGTATTGAATATTTAGTTAAATTGATAGTACTTGTATTATCACATCTTATGGATATTTTATTAAGTTTTATACTATACTCTTCAAGTTGTTGCTTAATCCACTAGGTTTGAGCACAATAACTTTCAGTTTCTATGTATTCAGCTTTCGTTATAGATAAAGCTACCGAGTTTTGTTTTTTGTTAAACCAGTAGATTTAGTTAACTCCTAAGAATTCGTAAGTTCCGCTGGTATTTTTTTTATCAATTTTATACCCAGCAAAATCTGCATCTGAATAACCTATTAGGTTTATTTAAGATTGTTTTTAGTACCTATGTTCTGTGTTCCATTTTAAACTGACTCAAGAATTAATCATTTTCAGTCTAGTTTTTCACCTCAGGGCTGAATTCTATTTGTTTGGCCTGAGTTTCCAACATATGTGATTTTTCAGCTAAACCTTATCTAGTTTTAGGTAAAGTCACATAATTCTCATCCACACTGATTCTGTCAAACTTTATCCATATGGTAGTTGCCTCTGGCTACTAACTGTATAGTTGGAATGTGGTGTAGACATCACGTACTTGCACGAACCTGCAGTCAAGGTCGTGCACACCGTTCATTCTCCCTAGTGGAGAATCCAGCCAATACTAAGTTCTTAACATGGAGGCATTTTTGATGTGCACACATTTTCCATTCTAGATATACATGGTGCATAGCAATGCTTTGCTAATATAATTTAATCTCCTAATTTCCTCATTGAACCATATGCGGATAGAAATCAAGATGCAACTTATGTCACATGTGATGATGGGATCATCTTTCCTAACATTAGCCTCCAAGCATAATAACACAGATGCAAGTCCATGTGTGATTACATTTTAAAAGAAAAGTATTATTGATTAGATCTATCTCCAAATATATATTTTTTTAAATCTTCGCTTGTTGGATCATAAACTGTCCCCTGCCAAGACAGCGGCCGTTATCAATGGTTGCTCCACGTTCTGAGCATGCTATAAGTCTTATGTTGTTGTCATGGTGGGAATTTAGCAACAGAAAAAGACCCGGCCGACCCGCTCAAGGCTGGAGGGTGAGCCATGCAGAGCGAGTCCGAAGGTGTTCTTGGTTTGACTTTTCGAGTTATCCCTCCCACACACCTACCACGCCCAGCTAATCATGCTGACCCCACCATCCCCAAATCTTATTTTCTTCTTGGCCAGCTACCACCCAAAAAGCTTCGAATTTATGTAGGAACCAAAATCCCAAAGGAAGCTCAAAAAACAAGCCGCTCATCATACGCTATGTAGGTATGAATAAATGATACGAATTCTTTTGCTTCTTTTTTTTTTCTACATCTACAATATCGGCAGAGCATTCGCATGCCGTGCATGCTTTTATCTTCCTCGACAATGCATTATGATATGGGGCTCTATCACACATAGATCTAATAGCCTGAGCTGAGAACATGATAGACGGCCGTGCATCTTTAAGATT
Organism: Phoenix dactylifera; assembly: GCF_009389715.1. Taxonomy (NCBI): domain Eukaryota; kingdom Viridiplantae; phylum Streptophyta; class Magnoliopsida; order Arecales; family Arecaceae; genus Phoenix; species Phoenix dactylifera. The sequence goes on along the minus strand of NW_024068979.1, from coordinate 21,036 downwards.
AATCCTACAAGATATACAAAATATGTCATTTGATTTATACACACATCATTCCAATTAGATAGTGGTAGAGATAAATAAACTAATACATTTATTCAAAAGAAATAGTCCATGATCACTAACAATAAAAATACATCAAATTATTCCAAAAAATACTGATTCAATATTTTCTAGACCCCAAGCTCCTCATTACTCGGTCAAAATGCTATCTACTCTGCTACATCTATAAAAGAATAGAAAAAAGATAACGAGTTTTACGACCTAGTAAGTTTCTAAAATCTCCGGTGGGATCAAGCATAAAATATATTTTTTTTCTAAACATGAACAATTTAACAATATTAAGATGCCTCTACCAACATAAATTTTTTTTTCAAAATATATGATGCATAATAGTGAATCATATCCCTCTCAGTCTCAATGACTAGGGCCATGATCAGACTCGTGACAAGGCCCAAAAGAGACTAGCCCCTGAAGGCGATCCATTAATGTGTGCCAATGATCAGCACCAATTGGCTAGGCCCAAAAAGGAACTAGCTCTAAATCACACCGTCATGTTTAATGCCGTGATAGGGTAAAGAGACTAGTCCTATAAAGAAAATATATAATCTATCAGTGTGTGCCAACGATCTGCCCTAACATGTTAAGCCCGAAAGAACTAGCTCTGCCAGCGATCAGCTCTAACTAGCTAGGCCCAAAAGAAACTAGATTCTGGCATGTGGCAAACAATCAATCCCGTTGGCTAGACCCAAATCATAGTCAAACTAGAGAATTTTTCATGATACTCGTGGCAGCATGGTGAGCACATCGGGGGTCCTCAACAATAGGCAGCCATGATGGCGGCAATGGCCAAGGACGGCGGTGGTCCGGGAACAAGGCTAATTGAAGAAGAATCAAGGTATTGTGTTGGGTTAATATTGGGAAATAGGCTCGATTTGGGTTTAATTAGAGTTTGGGTTTGATCACTGTGTCCAGTCTAAGGCAAGTAGAAAGAGAAAAGGAGGATTTTATGGAATTAATAAATAAAGAAAAATAGGAAGAAAAGAAGATAAATTAGAAGAGGAAGAAGATGAAGATAAAATGGAGAGGAGAAAAAGAGGGTAGAGAAGGTAGGAAAGAGGAGGAAGAGAAGAGGGATGGTGGTCCAATGGTGTCACAACATGCAGCAAGGTGGTAGCAAAGGTCCGGCGGCAGTCACGAATAAGGAGGAAAGGGAGGATGGAGGAAAACAGTGGTGCCCTAGGTGCCTTTCTGGTGGATTTCTCGGCTAATGAAGCAGCAAGAGAAGGAGATACTCATCAACGAGCGGCGGTGGTGACAATCCACAAACAACATTGGCGGATTTCGACGAGAAACAAGTAGCAATGCTTGGCCCAGAAAAACAGAGCAACGAGAATTGAAAAGAACATGAGGGGTTTCGAGTGGCAATGCTCGGCTATGATGGCACAACGGCCACCTGAGATGAGAAAGGTGGAAGAATGAGACTCGGTGGGGAATCATCCAAGGAGATTGGAGCATTTAAAAGGATTTGGATCAACTTGATCGGATGACATATAAGATCAGCCATTTGTTGATTGTAGCGGCCCCAATGGCTAGCGACCGTTCTCACTAGCCCTATGGAGGCCTTACCAGCTATTGCTCTACATCATTATCCTCAACAGGGAGTAATCGAGCGGGGGATTGTGTTCCCCTATTCCAATAATTTATTTTTTTTTAAAAAAATTAGGCTGAAGTTAGTTGGGCCTTCTGATTTTAGTCCAACATGGCCTATCTTAGGATGGTTCTCACATCCTCCCCTCCTTAAAAGAAAATCACCCTCGAAGTTTGAAAAATCTAGGCCTTCTAAAGTTAAAGGTTCTCAATCCAAAACTTATCACGGAGGGAGTGTTTTCCTAATCCGAACACCCATGCGGCATGGCATACCACACACTCAGACTAGCCTTCCTGAGTCCTTTACTCGGACACACATATAAATGTGCATTTGTCATGCACCAACATACCCTTGCTACTTGCTAGGCACTCTATGAACTGAATACATGCGATACCATTGAGTGCTCGAAAGCAACCCAACCCTTAGGTCAATTACAACTCTCATGCGCAACTATGTGCTAAAGCATAGACTTTTTTTTTCAAATGTGTTCCGCACCTCAGCACCTCCATGCCAACTCTAGGGTTTTGTCTCTTAAGTAACATACAATCCAAGATCTCATCTCACCTCGATCAAAATCAGGGTGATAGCCAGATTTGGAACAATTATCAAAAGCCTCCTATCGTGTTTAAGATTAAGATATAGACTAGAAACATTAGTAATAGATAAGTGACTACGATCTGAGATATAAATCAACTTGATGTTAATGCATGTTCAATCAAGATTGGATTAAGATCAATTTAATGCTAAATCCATAGAGAAGGATAGATTATTAAAATTAATTGTATTATGAATAGATCATGAAATGAAATGGATTAACCTGATGGCAGAGCTTTGATTATCACAAAAGATAATGACCAATCCTTAATTAGAATCAAAATAATAGATGACCGTGAAGGTCATCATGATTATGTAGTGATGGCTTTAAACAACAATTGCCTATCAGAATTATGAAAGTGATTGGGATTGAGTCACAAGAACAAGTCTATGAAGATAATACAATGTTACCACGATTCCTTTTTTGGAGTTGAGATCATAATGAGTTTTCTAGTAAGCTAACCAATTTGAGTTTAAATTATAAATCATAAGGAAGGAACGAAAAACACATAATTTATTTGGATACTTAACAAATTAGACCAAGTTTAATCAATAATCAACTAACCCTAGTCATAAATGCTCAAAATCTTACTTAGCACAACCAATAATAGAAGAATCTATCAAGAAAATAACATAGCTGCATCATAATTAGCCTAAGAATCAACAATATTCTCTTTTTCTTTATTAATAAAAGCCTTCTTTATCGAGTCTTCCATCATAATACATTTCAAATCATAATTAATGTGTTTGACTAGTTTTAAATGACTCAGTCCACCATACTTTTGCTATGCAAGTCTGATCAACATTCTCCAAAGTTCCTTAACAACCCCAAATCATATATATATTGTTGCTGGAATTTGAACCCGGGGGCGACCACTGGGCCAGGAAGGAGGAGCTCCGGTGAGGATCGGGGAGTGGCGGTCCGGCGGCGCACGACGTCCTCCGGGAGACCTGCAAGAAGCCGGTGGCCGGGGTTTCCGGCGCCGGCCCTCCGATGCTTAAGTCAGAGGGGGCAAGTGTATGAACGGGAGTAGTAAATGCTTAGAGTTTCAATCTCCCAGCCCCTTCTAAAATGAAGAAGTTCTCCTTTTATAGAGGGGGCTGGGTTACCTGTGATGTGACGGGGCGAACGGTCTGTCGTACAATTGGGCATGCAGTAGAAGTTAATGCTCGATCGTGTGAGTCAATGCTGTTATTGTAGGAGATTAGGCCAAAGCTCTTAAGTCGTCGTGGAGTCATGCCATCATTCGTAGCCAAGCAGGTTTGCCATAAGAGGCTTGATGTCCGTAGACAATAGAAGCCATACGCTTTAATTGTTGAGTGGGCTGAGTGCCTGTAGGAGCTATGCGCTTTGATTGTTGAGTAAACCGGGTGCCTGCAGAAGTCATACGCATTGATTGTTGATGAAGGCAAGGCGTAGTTTTCCGGTCGTGCTGCTGGGGGATGTGACCTGGCGTGCAAGTCGGGCGTTTTTGGGTTGGTAGAGTTGTTCGGATGCTTCCAAGTGGGAGGGGGTCTGCTCGACCGGCTTCAGGTCGGAGGGGGTCTGCTCGACCGGCTCCAGGTCGGAGGGGGTCTGCTCGGCCGGCTCCAGGTCGGAGTAGGTCTGCTCGGCCGGCTCCAGGTCGGAGGAGGTCTGCTCGGCCGGCTCCAGGTCGGAGGAGGTCTGCTCGGCCGTTCGTGCAAGCGTGGCGACCTATATTTTTCCCCCAACACTACCCTCCGACTTTCGAGCTCGAGCTGCTCGCAGACTCGAGCGCGGGAAGTAGTTTCGGTTGTGTTAATGTGGATTAGGGGAATTTTGAATTATCGCGTGCTTCAAGGCACTTTTAATAGGTGGCGTCTTCTTTTTTGAAAACATTTCATCAAGAAGGTACCTTTTTATTTTTCGAAGCGTCCTCGCATCGTGGGCTCATGATGGGGCCACACGATCCGACGAGGTGCTTCCATATCCGAAGCGTCAGCTCGAATTGAATGCGACCCTTTAATTTTTAGGGTTGACACGTGTCATGATCTGGACGGGGAGAAGTGCTCCGCCTCGCAGATCTGGGCCATCAGAGGGATTTATATATCAATCCAGACTTGGCCATCTCTGATTTCTTTCCCATTGTCTTCCTTCGCCTCCTTCCCATCTTCTTCCCAGTCCGAAGCGGCCGATCCTCCATTACCCCGGCGAACTCCCACAGGTGTCCCCCTTTTTCGTATGCTCGGAACCCCTTCTTTCTCCTCTTCTCGCTCTCTTTCCTTTTCTTAATGGGGCTTGGTTCGACTGAAATCGGGTCTACGATGAGTGAGATAGAGGTTGAAATGGCCGATGAATGGTTTTTTCCTCGGCGAGGGTTCCGTTTGGAACCCGCTGGGTTGGGGGATCGGGTAACGAACCCCCCGGTAGGTCGGATCGGAGTGTATTTGGAGGCACTCTGGGCCGGCCTATGGTTTTCCTTCCATGGGTTCGTGAATGAGTTGCTCGGGGAGTACCAACTCGTTCCGGCGCAACTTGCTCCGAACACATGGAGGACGATTATCGGGTTCCTGTCTTTGTGCATGGCATACGGGATCCCGACCTCCGTGAATGTCTTCCGGCGGCTCTTCATGTTGAAGTCCAATCCGGAAGACAGGAAGTGGCTCTATATTGCACTTCGGGCGGGCCAGCCGCTCTTCCAGGGTGCTCCGACGTCCATTCACGATTGGAAGAAAAAGTTCTTCTTTTTGGGTTCCGAGCGGTCGTGGGGGTTCGACCCTAGGTGGAGGTGGAGCCGGCTCAAGACCGCCAACAAACTCTCCAGGCTTTCCTCGCGCGAGCAGGAGATCCTCAACGCCGTTCGCGGCCTCGGGGATGGCATTCTTCTGAGTGGCCTCATGAGCGAGGACGCTCTAGTCAATGTTGGTCTGAGCTCGGCGCGTCCTCAGGATAAGGGTAATAGTAGAAAGCTTTCCTTTCTTTTTCTTTTCCTTCACAATATTTTGCAAACTTATCTTGCTCGCCCTTGTAGACATCGCGAAGATGGTGACTAAGAGCGAAGCTCTGTACGCTCGGTTCTAGAAGAGGGCGGCCGAGCTCGGAGGAGAACCGTCCGAGCCCAAGAAGAAGGCAAAGATCTCGGCTGAGGGGGCCGCTCGGAGGGGGGGCTCGAGCTTCGAGCCCGGGAGCTCAGCGGAAACCACTATGGCGCTCGCATGCCCAGCGCCAATCTCGCAGGTCCCTGGTCGGCCACCCGTCCGACCCGAGGGCGCGGCATCTGAGCCGGGCAGCAGCCGAGGGGTCGCGAGGCCGCCTTCGCCACAGGCGACAAGGTCCAGCCTCCCTGAACCACCGGAGAGCGAGGGCCAACAAGAAAGGCGGCCCTACATTCCGGAATGGATGGTGTTCGAGGGCGACTCAGCCCTCGAGAATGTTGAGACGGCGCGGCAGATCTTCTGCGTCGCGCTCCTTCCCGCCGACAGGGCAAAGATTCAGGCTATGAGCCTGAATAGTTTTTTGGAGTGAACTCGCCTCTCTGCTGTTCGGGGTAAGTCTTCATCGCTTACTGTTATTTATTCCTTACGCTTTTAGCTTTTTTGCCCTAGTTTTATCCTCGGCCTAATTTCTGTGTCTTGCTTACAGCACCTCCACGAGATCGAGACTTTGATCTCGATCGGTGCGGACTATAAGGAACGAGCTCGTCGGTGTTTACGGGCGCAAGAAGAGGCCGAGAATAAGCTGGCAGAGCTTGAGCTCCACAAGAAGGAGCTTTTGCTTAGAGTGGGGGCCACCGAGGATGAGGTCCGAATTGTGACCGCGGTGCTCGAAGAAGAGAAGGCCGCTTATGCTCTGACTAGATTAGAGCTGCGGGCCGCCGAGGCTCGCTTGGCCGAGGCGCGGTCCCTGCTCGTCGTCCGCGAGCAGGACATAAAGAATGCGGAGCTCAAGGCCGAGCAACTCCAAGCTCAACTTGGAGCTCGGGAGAAGGAGGCCCAGAGCGCCATCCAACGCTTCCGTGAATCGAAAGAGTTCCGCGACCTGCTCGAAGAGGAGGCCGTGAACGGGCTCATCCAGGGCTTCAACGACTTCCGTAACCAAGTGAAGCGGCTCTGCCCCGACTTCAACCTTGACCTGCTTCAACCAGGAGCGGGGGTCGAGGAGTTCGAGGCAGAGGCCGAGGTTGCTGCCGAGGAAGGTCTGGCGGGGGCACCCGAGGCTGCTCCCAAGGTTGCGGAGGAAGGCCGGGCTGAGACTGCCACGGAGGAGCCAACCACTGCCGAGGAAGGTCCGGCGGGAGTTCCTGAAGCTGCCCCCGAAGCTACCGAGGATAGTGGAGCCGAAGGGATCTCGGCTGCTGGTGCCGTGCCCGCCCCCTAGGGCTTTCTTCTTCTTTTCCTTCTCTCTTCTCTTTTTTTTTTGTAAAGGAGGATGGCCTCTGCCTGTTATACGGCCAAGCCTCTACTCTGTACTTAGCCTTCGGGCTTTTCTTCTAAATGAAATTCCTTTTCTAAATTTGTGTAAATCGAGTTAAGTCTCGCTTCCCAGTAGATCTAGGGTTCTTCAGGCTCGCTCAAGTCCATGGACTTGGGCCCTGCGGTTTCAACCACGTTCGCCACGTAGTCAAGCATATTTGCCGAGTCCCTAGGCTCGGGTCCAAAGTTCCCGCTGCTTGGACCCCCGGCCAATTTGGGTCCGAGACACTCGCCTATCTTCGGGCTTGTCGAGCTTTCGAGCTCGGCACAGAATCCTGCAGAGCCCTAGAACCTGAGGTCACGACTTTGGCTTTTGAGCCAACTCTTCGAGCTCGGATCTTTAGCGATCGAAGCGGATCAAATTTCGCCGAGCTGCCGATATTAGTCGAACTAGGGTTCACTGACGAGTAGTGCACTCGGGGTCAGTGGGGTCAGCCCGCAATTGTCCCGGCAAGGCACCCCGATGCTGGTCGGGGCTTTATTTAAGCATTCGATCGGTGCAGGAACGAATGAAACAACGTAGATATTGATGAAAATGTACCTTTTGTATTGTTGGAGTCGAGCGTCTCATGCCGAGGTCGGCAGCTTTGCTCCTCGGCTAGCTTTTGAGGACGCTCTTTTGCTCGGGGTCCGCTTTCTGGGGACACCGGCACATTAGGAGAATTGGTCGCCATCGGAGATCTGTGTGGGTTACTTTGCAGTTATCCACGTATTTTGAGGGCGCTTTGTCAGTCGTGAACACTTATTGCCGACCACGAACATTTATTGCCGACCACGAACATTTGTTGCCGACCACGAATATTTATTGCCGACCACGAACATTTGTTGCCGACCACGAACATTTGTTGCTGACCACGAACATTTATTGCTGACCACGAATATTTGTTGCCGACCACGAATATTTATGGCCGACCACGAACATTTGTCGCCGACCACGAACATCTACTGTCGACCGCGAACATTTGTCGCCGACCACGAACATCTGTCGTCGACCACGAATATTTGTCGCCGACCATGAACATCTATTGTCGACCACGAACATTTATTGTCGACCACGAACATTTGTCGCCGACCACGAACATTTATTGCCGACCACGAACATTTGTTGCCGACCACGAATATTTATCGCCGACCACGAACATTTGTCGCCAACCACGAACATCTATTGTCGACCACGAACATTTATTGTCGACCACGAACATTTATTGTCGACCACGAACATTTGTCGCCGACCACGAACATTTATTGCCAACCACGAACATTTATTTCCGACCACGAGCATTTGTTTCCGACCACGAACATTTGTTTCCGGGGGGCCGCGAAGGTACTACCCCGTTATTCCGAAGTCGAGGGAGCTCGGGCTCACTGTCGACTCATCAGGGCATCTCGACCCTAGTTGAGGAGGTGCTACGGGGGACCGCGAAGGTACTACCTCGTTGTTGGTGTTGAGCGCCCGGAGGGCCACGAAGGTACTACCCCGTCTTTCCGAAGTATCGAGGGGTCTGGGAATGCACTGTCGACACTCGGGGCATCCCGAACTTTATCGGAGGATCGTACGTAGGTCGAGGGGTCTGGGAACGCGCTGTTGACCTGCGACGCCTCCCGAGGTCGAGGGGTCTGGGAACGCACTACCGATCTCGGGGCATCCCGGCCTTAATCGAGGTATTTGAGGGAGATCGAGACCGAGCTCGACATTGGCGGTCCGAACTTTTTGCTAAGGCGCCCGGCTTCGCCCGGTGCTAGTTGTAGTATCCGAGCGGGGTCGTGTATACGAGCTGGGCCGGGTCGTCTGAGAGTCACGAAATATTTAGACATCAGGAGAAACACCGCACAATTAAACAATTGCAGATAAGTCATTGTAAAAAGGTGAGACTTATGCTCCAAACAGAGAACCCCTTGGGGTTCTATTGGTAATACACCCGGAGGTTTTTGGAACTCCAGCTTCGTGGAATAGGAGTTCCATCGAGAGACTCCAGCTTGTAAGCTCTGGGTCGCTGGACGCGCGTGACCCGGTAGGGTTCTTCCCAGTTCGGAGCCAACTTTTCTTGCTCGGTCGGCTGGGAGGCCTCGGCCCTTCTAAGGACGAGGTCCCCCACCTTGAAGGATTTGACTTTGACTTTAGCGTTGTAGTATTGCGCTGTCTTTTACTGGTACCTCGCCATGCGAACTCGGGCGGCTTTCCTCGTCTCTTCGATTAGATTCAGGTTGTTTCTGAGTTGCGAAGAGCTGGAGCCGGCGTCATAATGCTCTACCCTCGGAGAAGGAAGCCCGATCTCCAAAGGGATGACGGCTTCCGTTCCATATGTCAAGTTGAAGGGAGTTTCGCCAGTGGGTACACGGAACGTGGTCCGATAAGCCCACAGGATGTTGTACAGGTCTTCGACCCACTGTCCCTTGGACTGGTCGAGCCTGGCTTTGAGCTCCTGCAAAATAGTACGATTCGTTACCTCGGTTTCTCCATTTGTCTGAGGATGCACGACCGAGGTGAAGCGGTGGTCGATGCCAAGCTCGGAGCAGAACTCTCTGAAGCGAGCGTTGTCGAACTGACAGCCGTTGTCTGATATGAGGATGCGAGGGAGTCCGAATCTGCAGTTTGTTGATTTCCAAATGAAGTCCCGCATCTTCTGCTTGGTGATCCGGGCGACTGGCTTAGCTTCCACCCATTTAGTGAAATAGTCAATGGAGATGACCAGAAATTTTCTTTGCCCGGTCGCCAGAAAAAGCGGTCCCAGGATATCAATTCCCCATTGGGCGAATGGCCAAGGAGAATTGATCGAGGTCAGCAGGGCCGAGGGTCGGCGTTGGATACTGGCGTCCTCTGGCATCAGTCGCAACTCCGAACAAAGTCTAGCATATCCTTCTGGAGCGTCGGCCAGTAGTATCCTTGGCGCAAAATCTTATGCGCCAGTGCTCGTCCTCCCAGATGATTTCTACAAATTCCTTCATGGACTTCGCGCATTGCATAGTCCGCCTCCGTCGGGCAGAGACATCTAATGAGGGGAGAAGTAAAAGATCTTCGATAAAGCTTGCCTTCATACAATATGTACCGAGCAGCTAGGCGCTTGACTCGGCGAGCCTCGCGTTCATCACTAGGGAGGATTTCATCCTGCAGATAGCTGACGAGCTCGTCCATCCAGCTCGGCTCGACTTCAATGCAAAGGGCTGGCTTGGATTCCTCCGTGCTGGGTTTTTGGAGGTACTCCAGCGCTGCTGCTTTGGAAAGCTCGCTCATGCGAGAGGACGCCAACTTTGACAGTTGATCTGCTCTGAGGTTCTCCGACCTGGCAATGTGTTGGATGTGGAAGGAGCTCAGAGTCGAGGTGAGATCCCGCACTTTCCGGAGATACTCCTGCATCGTGGGCTCTTTGGCTTCAAAGTCACCCAAGATTTGGTTCACAACCAGTTGGGAGTCGCTGAAGATCCTTAGGTCCTTCACTTCTAGCTCCCTGGCCAACTTGAGCCCGGTGATGAGTGCCTCATATTCTGCCACATTGTTAGAGGCAGGAAACTCGAGGCGTAAAGCCTGCTCGGCAACCACTCCATCTGGGTTGGTGAGGATGAGGCCCGCTCCGCTACCCTTCGAGTTCGAAGAACCATCGACGTGCAGAGTCCACGTTGACCTCGGGGTCTGCTCCATTGGCACGGGCTCGAGCTCGGCCTCGTCTGGCACAGTGCACTCGACTATAAAGTCGGCGAGTTTCTGCGCCTTGATCGCCGGTCTGGGTCGGTACTCGAGGTCGAACTCTCCGAGCTTGACGACCTACTTTGTAATTCGACCAGCACGATCTGATCGTTGCAGGATCTGCTTCATCGGCTGGTCGGTCAACACGGCCACCGTGTGAGCTTGAAAATAGGATCGAAGTCTCCGAGCTGAGACAACTAGGGCAAAGATGGTCTTTTCTAGCTTGAAGTATCGAGTCTCGGGGTCCCTCAAGACCCGGATAGTGTAGTATACCGGTCTCTGAAGCTTGCTCTCCTCTCGGACCAGGACCGAGCTCACTGCAACTGGAGAAATAGCCAAATACAGATAAAGGAGCGCACCCTGCTGAGGCTTCGTGAGCAAAAGAGGAGAAGCGAGAAGACGCTTAAGCTCCTCGAAAGCTTGCTGGCACTCCGCCGACCACAAGAAGTTCTTCGGCCGCTTGAGTGCCGCGAAGAACGGGAGACAGCGCTAGGCCGACCGGGAAACAAATCTTCCGAGAGTTGCAACTCGTCCCGTAAGCCGCTGTACCTCTTTAACTGTCTTCGGGGGCACCATCTCTTGGAGCGCTCGGATTTTCTCGGGATTGGCTTCAATTCCCCGTTGGGTGATCACGAAGCCAAGGAACTTGCCCGAGGTGACTCCGAATGCACATTTTGCGGGATTGAGCCTCATCCGGTACTTTCGAAGCGTGGAGAATGCTTCATCGAGGTCAGCCACATGATCCTTCGCCATTTGGCTCTTCACCAGCATGTCGTCGACATAGACCTCCATGTTTTGGCCTATTTGGTCTTTGAAGATTTGGCTGACCAACCTTTGGTAAGTTGCTCCAGCATTCTTCAAGCCGAAGGGCATCATTTTGTAGCAATAGGTGCCCCTGTCAGTAATGAAGGCCGTCTTTTCTTCATCTTCTGGCGCCATCCGGATCTGGTTGTACCCTGAGAAGGTGTCCATAGATGTCAACAGCTCATGTCCCGAGGTGGAGTCCACGAGCTGGTCGATGCTAGGGAGTGGAAAGCTGTCCTTCAGGCAAGCCTTGTTCAGGTCGGTGTAGTCCACGCACATACGCCATTTTCTGCTAGCTTTTCTGACGAAGACCACATTGGCGAGCCACTCCGGATAGGATATCTTCCGGATGAAGCCGGCCTTGAGGAGTTTGTCGACTTCCTCGGCCGCTGCTCGTTGTCGCTCTGGAGCGGCGCTTCGCTTATTTTGTCGCACAGGCTTACAGGTTGGCTTTACTTGGAGTCGGTGGACCGCGATCTCCGGATCTATTCCCGGCATGTCGGCGGGCGACCAGGCGAAGATGTCCATGTTGGCCCATAGGAAGTCGATAAGGCGATCCCTCTCGCGGGCATCAAGGCCAGAGCCGACCTGCACGGTTAGCTCAGGGCAATTTTCTCGTAAGAAAATTTGGGTGAGTAGCTCACCAGGCTCTACCTGCCTCTTCTGAGGGCCGACCCGTGCCTCTAAAGTTTCGGCCGAGAGCTTGTCATCTGATGTCGAAGTCGACACTTTGGCTGGTTGTGTCGCCTCGTGGGTCGCCATGTAGCATCGCCTTGCTACAGCCTGGTCCCCACGGACTTCGCCGACTCCTTGGCTGGTGGGGAACCGCATGAGCAGGTGGCGGGTTGAGACCACGGCTCGAAGAGCGTTGAGCCCTGGTCATCCAAGGATGGCGTTATAGGCCGAGGGCAAATGCACCACGAGGAAATCCATCCTCACGGTACTTTCTCGGGAGGCGAGCCCGACCGTGACCAAGAGATCGGTCTTGCCCTCCACTGGAACTGAGTCTTCAGTAAATCCGACCAACGGGGCGTTCATCCTCCGTAATTGCTTCTCTGTCATCCCCATTCTAGAATAGGCGTCAAAGTACAAAACATTCGCCGAGCTTTCATTATCAACCAGGACACGTTTTACATCAAACTTGTTTACGACCATAGAGATGACCACAGTGTCATCATGGAGAGTTTCAACTCCCTCTAGGTCCTCATTCGAGAAAGAGATGACTTCAGAAGTGCGGGGGCACTTTGAAAGAAGCCTTTTCCTAGCTGGTTCTCCGGCTGGGGCCCCCTGTCTATGGTGTTGATGGTGCCAACTATGGGTTTGTTAGCATTCGGTTCGGCGTCCTCCACTGGTCTTTTCTCTTCACGCCGGTTGCGCACGAACCAGTTGAGCACTCCTCGGCAAATGAGTGCCTCGATCTCGTCCCGGAGTTGGAAGCAGTCCTCCGTATCATGGCCGTGGTCCCAGTGGAAACGACAGTACTTCTTGGGGTTGCGCCAGGCCCCGGGGTCCCGCCTTGGGGGCGGAGGCCGAAAATAATCCTGATCCTCGATCTCCATGAGGATCTCAGTCCGAGGAGCGGTAAGGGGAGTGTAATTTTCGTACCTTCCGTTGGGTATGCGGGACCATGGTGGAGATCTCGGACGAGGCGGGGACCTTGGTCGAGGCGGTCCCCGCAGCCGGTGTGGACTCTTCAGACGAGGCGGGTTCTTGGCTCGGCATGGAGACGGACTTCTGGGACGGCCGCGCTCCTCACGATGCCTCTTTTGCTTTTTGGAGGTCTGCTCGGTCCCGCCCCATCTAGAGGCAACAGCTTCCTCGGCTTTCGCATACTTCGGCCGGAAAATTCTTCTCGATAGAGAAGAGAAACCTATAAGACCGAGCTCCAGTCTTGAGTGCCGACATGGCTATTGACTGGTCAAGCTCGCGGACCTCCTAGGTTGCAGCAGTGAAACGGTCCAGATATTCCCTGAGCGACTCTCCCTCCCTTTATTTTATATCGAGGAGGGAGTCTGAAGTCCTCCGCTGGGGTCGGCTGGCAACGAACTGCCTACCGAGCTGCTCGAAAGAGGAGACCGTGCTGGGTTTCAGCCCGGCGAACCAAAGCCGAGCTACTCCTCGAAGTGTTGCCGGGAAGGCCTTGCAGAGCATGGCCTCTGAGGATCTTTGCAGTGCCATCAAGGCCCGGTAACTCTCCAGGTGATCGAGAGGGTCGGTCATGCCGTTGTAGGGCTCCACCTGGGGCATCTTGAACCTCGGCGGGACCGGCTCATCCTCAATTTGTTGGGAAAAGGGGGACCTCGTGGTAAACTCGAAGTCGCCCTCGCGTCCCGCCCTCTTGCTATGGAGCGCCTCGATCTGGCGCTCCAACCTCTCGACTTTCTTGTCGAGCTCGTCGCTTTGGGGGATCGCCACGGTGGTCTGCTCGGGCGCAGGCTACCCTAGGACTGACTCGACCTCCGATGGTTGCGGCCAGTCGCCTGGACCCCTCACTGGGGGTTCTCTCCAGGGGGATGCCTGGGCATGGGGATCTTGGCCTTGGAGGGCCGGTCCACTTACGGGGGCCACCGACTGAACCGGGGCCTGAGGGAACGGTGCTGTCGGGACGCCCTTGGGTTGCAGGCCTTGGACAGCAGCAGCCAAGGCCTGAACCTGCTGCACCAGGGCATCAAACTATTCCGGCCAAACTTGGGGAATCGGATCGGCCGGAGGTGGTGAGTTCTGGACAGAGTGTCCAGGGCTAGGCGGAGGACGTTGGGAGGCATTAGAGGCTTCCTTGCTTCTCAGCTTCATGGCCGCGATTCGGTGCCCTCCTTCTAGCGCCAACTGTTGCTGGAATTTGGACCCGGGGGCGACCACTGGGCCAGGAAGGAGGAGCTCCGGTGAGGATGGGGGAGTGGCGGTCCGGCGGCGCACGACGTCCTCCGGGAGACCTGCAAGAAGCCGGTGGCCGGGGTTCCCGACACCGGCCCTCCGATGCTTAAGTTAGAGGGGGCAAGCGTATGAACGGGAGTAGTAAATGCTTAGAGTTTCAATCTCCCAGCCCCTTCTAAAATGGAGAAGTTCCCCTTTTATAGAGGGGGCTGGGTTACCTGTGATGTGACGGGACGAACGGTCTGTCGTACAATTGGGCATGCAGTAGAAGTTAATGCTCGATCGTGTGAATCAATGCTGTTACTGTAGGAGATTAGGCCAAAGCTCTTAAGTCGTCGTGGAGTCATGCCATCATTCGTAGCCAAGCAGGTTTGCCGTAAGAGGCTTGATGTCCGTAGACAACAGAAGCCATACGCTTTAATTGTTGAGTGGGATGAGTGCCTGCAGGAGCCATGCGCTTTGATTGTTGAGTAAACCGGGTGCCTGCAGAAGTCATACGCATTGATTGTTGATGAAGGCAAGCTGTAGTTTTCCGGTCGTGCTGCGGGGGGATGTGACCTGGCGTGCAAGTCAGACATTTTTGGGTTGGTAGAGTTGTTCGGATGCTTCCAAGTCGGAGGGGGTCTGCTCGATCGGCTCCAGGTCGGAGGGGGTCTGCTCGGCCGACTCCAGGTCGGAGGAGGTCTGCTCGGCCGACTCCAGGTCGGAGGAGGTCTACTCGGCCGGCTCCAGGTCGGAGGAGGTCTGCTCGGTCGTTCGTGTAAGCGTGGCGACCTATATTTTTCCCCCAACATATATATATATATATATAAAATCCAAGTAACGATTTTATCCTTACTTTCTAAGTATAGTAGATCATGATTAACCCTCAAGGTAATTTCTATATTTATGATCAAGTTACTATGTTCTAGATCCAAGTTGAGTTAAGCCAACTCTGGATTCTCTTTCTCAAAAATTTTAACTCTATGCTCCAATGAATTTAAAAGATCCCAGATTAACTTGCTCATAAGCATATTCAACCCTCTCGAATATTTTCTTCTAAGTTTAACTCATTTAAACCTCTAATTTTTTATATAATTAATATGAAATTTCACTAGCATTTCAGCAATGGTGGTACAAGATCCATGATCAACTCATAAACTTGATTTTTTTTGCCTTCACAAAAATCTAATAATACGGTTCAAAGATCTATTAGAAACTCCACCAAGACATAGGCTCTATAATTTTTCAATGAAATCAATTCAACCAATAAGAAAATATTCTATTTGCAATATTGCAAACATACTTGTCATGCCCCCGACCCGAGATCGCGAGTCGGAGGTCACGACAATCGCCGTACACTCATAGGAAACTCTCTCCACGAGCATGCAAGATATCTCATCATGATATCAAATCAGATAGCAGAAATAATTTAAATAATAACGTTCAAATTCTAATTAAATAGCAAAATTAAACTGAATGACAGATAAGGCGGATCGTTTGTCAGTTGTAGCGGCCCCAATGGCTAGCGGCCATTGGCACTAGCCCAACGGAGGCTTTATCGGCCACGGCTCCTTGTTGTTATCCTCAATGATGAGTGATCGGGTGGGGGATCGTGATACCCTATTCCAATAATTTTAATTTTTTTTAAGAGTTAGGCTGAAGTCGGTTGGGCCTGCTGATTTCAGTCCAATACAACTCAATTTAGGCCGGTTCTCACAGTCCCTGATCCACACAAGCTTTGTCTTGATCCAATGAAACCTGACCAAAAGTTTTTTTTTTCCTTTTCTTTGCACCAAATGATACAATTGTGCAAATTATACATCATGATTAATCATGATATATTAAAACACATGCAGTTGGTTGTAATAACCCCAAAATTTTTTTTTTTTTATAAAAGGGGGATAGAATAGTTCTTTAAAATTAATATAAGGGATAAAATTGGAAGGAATCAAAAGTTAATGGCATAATAGTAGATGCGTTGAAGTGTTAGGGGCAAAATGGAAAGGAATCAAAAGATAATGGCATAATTGCAGATATATCGAAGTGGCAAGGGCAAAATAGGAATTTAATAATATTAAATAAAGGGTGAATAGTGCTTTGATGTGATTTAAAGGGGGGTTTACTGTGGCTTTTGGAATGAAACCGAGAGACAGAGAGGGGGAGTCTCAGGCGTGAAACAGAGAGGAAAGAAAAAAAAGAAAAAGAGAAGAAGAAGAAGAAGAAAGAAGAAGAGGAAGGGAATTCGAGGAGGAAAGGGATCCCGGTTGCACTTCCAGCTGAAGGAAAAAACGTAGGTCTCCTTCCCCTCTATGCAAGGACCCAAGTTTCACAAGAAGAAAAAGGTAAATACCCGTCCCTACCTAGTATTTTAAAAAATTTAAGCTATAGAAAGGGTAGATGACAGTTGTAGAGGGTGTTAAAAGAGGAAGAATCGGATTTCGACAAATTTTTCCGGCACTACGGAAAAACTGTGTTGAAGTTCTAACTTCGGTGAATTATTTCGGAGGTCAATTGGCCTCCGATGGGGATGCATGTTACCATTTTGGAAACCCCTATGAGTGTAGAACATTGGGTATAAATTTCATAAAAATTGGAGTTCGGAAAGTGGATCAAAATCGGGATGAAGTGACCCACTGTCGGTCCGAGTTACTGTTTATCCGAGATAAAAAAGATGAAAAAAGTGGTGTTTGGTCGACTCAAAGTAAGCCGGAGTCGACTCAGGGCTGAGTGGGGTCGACCCAAGTCTGGTAGGGTCGACTCTCTCAGAAAATCCCAGAGAATGGAGATTTTCGGCTCGATGTTTGGGGTCGACTCAGGGTAAGCTGGGATTGATCCAAGCGGGGGGTCGACTCTCAAAGTTGGGGTCAACCCAACATTTAGTAAAATTTTGGATTAGAATGGATTCGATCCTTTCGCACACCTTGATCCTAAAGTATTGGTCCAAGGTGTGTGTGGGATACTCTTGCATCATGATTTATGTAAATTGAGGATTAATTAATATGAATAAAGGGAAAAAGGAAAAGATTTAGGGAACGGGGGAGTTGAATCAATTAAAGTTTTCTATATTTATGATTAACACGTAGATTATGGCCCTTGATACAAGACTAAATGTATTGTAAATGCATGTATCAGTTGGGCAAGAAGCTAGGGAACAAGAGGAGGAAGTCCCCTACTGCCTACCATAAAGTTTTAGAGGCGTATCAGGGCTGTGCCAGATTGGTAGGTGAGTGGGAGTTTGTACTTTGCACCATGAGCACATTCCTTATTCATTTTCATGAATGTTGCTAAGTGTGACTTGATTCCACCTGAGCTTATTGATTAATTATTGTGGTAGATGTTGCCCAAGGTGACAATCCAAGAGGGGGGGGTGAATTGGTTTCTTCTCAATTTTGGTGTTTTAAAAGCTTTCTTAATTAAGTGCGGTGGTTGCTTTCTTAGATTATTTGAATGAGTTAAACTAGAACAAAGATGGAAGATAATGCAAGAATAAATGTAAACACAAGCACAACACAAACACAACAATATATAGTGGTTCAGTGCTCTCCTTAGCACCTACGTCCACTCCCCAAGCGACCCCTTGGGAATTCACTATAATCTCGCGGATTACAGTTGGATTGTTTTCCGGGCTCACAATCCAAAAACCTTTGTTGGTTTTGCGGGCTCACCAACGAACCTATACACTTGGTTTTCCGGGTTCACCAAAAACCTTTGTTGGTTTTGCGGGCTCACCAACGAACCTATACACTTGGTTTTCCGGGTTCACCAAAAACCTTTGTTGGTTTTGCGGGCTCACCAACGAACCTTTACAAAGTGTTTAACAAATAAAAAGAAAAGATTCAAACTCCTAAATGAGCATATAAAACAATATGAACTACAAAGAAGAGTTAGAAAGTATTTATCGCTTTGAAGTCGCTTTGCTCTTCTTTGTCAAGGATGCTTCACTCTTCAAGGGAGGATGGAGCTCTTGATGACTCTTTGAATCTGCTCAACCCCTTTCTTTTGACTCTTGAATGAAGCACTTGGATGAAGCTTGCCTTGCTAGGGTTCTCTCTTGAATGCACTTGATGTATTTTTCCAAAAGCTTGCTTCCTCTGATGAATACTTCCTCTTAAATACTTCTCCAACCTCCAAATAGTCCTTTCTGACCGTTGGATTGAAGAAACTAGCCGTTTATAGCCGTTGGGAGTCCAAAAAGCATTTCTGCACAACTAGCCGTTATGTTCAGCCCGTGTTTGGGTCGGCTCAACCTGTCCTTGGGTCGACCCAACCTTCACTTGGGTCGACTCAAACATTCCTTGGGTCGACCATCTCAGAAACCACAGAAACCTCAATTTCAGCCTTCCTTCCCATGGGTCGACCCAACCATTCTTTGGGTCGACTCAAAGTTCACTTGGGTTGACTCAACTTCTTCTTGGGTCGACCCTTTCAGTAATTCCAGAGAACCATTTTCTGTCTGTCTTTCTGTCTTGCCTTTGGGTCGACCCTCTCAGGGTTTGGGTCGACTCAAGATTGGGTCGACTCAACCACTGTGTGGGTCGACCCTCTCAGTAAATCCAGAGAGCATTCTTCTGTTGTGTTTTGAGGTTCTTTGGAGGTTGGGTCGACTCATGCTTACCTTGGGTCGACCCAACTCACTGTTCATTTGTGCCATTTTTGCAGGAGTGTGCCAGATGACTTCTTGATGTGCCGGGGTCGACCCAATCAACCTATGGGTCGACTCAAACCACACTTTGCTGCATTCTCAAGGTTAGATTCATCCAAATAAACAAGGCCATTTATCCATTTTCAATTAAACAAATATACTGAGAGTAATGAACTTATAAATGAAGTATCAATTTAACTTATAGCATGCTCTAGATAATTGCTTGTTAATCATCAAAATAACACTATCATCCTCAATCTCCCCCTTTTTGATGATTACAAAATAAAGAGTATAAGCCTATTGATACTTGTCTTTAAAATCAGTTTATAAAAGGGATTAAACTGCTGAATTTCAGCTTTTCATATATACTTGTGAAATCTCCCCCTATATCATTTAAATGTTGCCAATTTGACTCTTTGAATTGCTCCCCCTTTCATTTATAATTCATTAGCGATGAAACTTCAAAAATTTGAGATAATATGAGTTTCAGGCTATGTATCGGCGTGCGAGAGGTGCGTGCCAAATTCTGAATTTATGTGTGCCAAATTCTGAAATTTGATATAAATTTTTGAGTTGATCATTTTCATTGTTGCAAATTGCTCCCCCTTGGATGTATATGCTTTCCTATATGATTTTCAATTTGTTTTACAAATTATTTCTCTTTCTTTCTTTACTTCTCCTCTTATTACTCTTTCTTTACTTCTCCCCCTTTTTGTTACTCTATTTACTCTAAAGATATCTTTACTTCTCCCTTTACTTCTCCTAAGATACTCTTTCTTTACTTCTCCCCCAAGATGATCTTTGCTTCTCCTAAAGTACTCTTTCTTTACTTCTCCCCCTTTTTGTTATCATCAAAAAGATACATGGGAAAAAAATGCAATAAATGATAAACTTCAAACTTCATTGATCAAAATAGGAATCATTTTCATACATTCAGACCAAAAACAAAAGCAGATACAATGTTCCTTAATCAAAGTTTAAAGATGCATGATAAACACAAAATACATATGAGAACTAGATACATATCCTAGGCTCTAAACAAGATCATGAGACTCTCCCGGATCGCTTGGCTACGACTCTCTTAGGTCCCATTTCTCCAAGATCTTGAAGTAATCTACTGTTTGGAGATGATTGGAGAAGATTTGAGAGTGGGGAATAGGGTTTTCAGAAGAGGACAAGGGCAAACAGTGCCCTAGATAGCTCACGGGTCCCCCTTTTAACAGTGGGATCCCGACGTTGGGTCGACTCAAGAAACTTCTTGGGTCGACTCAACGTTGGGTCGACCCTATTCTGGGTTGGGTTGACCCAAGTGCAGAATTTTTCTTTTCTCTTTCTTTTTGCTTCAAAAAATTTTCCTTGCTTCCAATCCTTATAAATTCTTTCTGGGACAATGATACATGAGTAAGGAATCTATAGATAACAAGTTTGACTCATGTTTCATGGATTTTTAGAAATTGGAGGAATGTATCATGAGACTACTTGCTCCCTTTTATATTTCTTCAATAAAAAGGATCACATATACCTAATTCTCTCCTTAGCGTGCAGAATCTATCTTCACTCAAGGGTTTTGTGAATATGTCGGCTAATTATTTTTCAGTGTATATATGCTCAATACATATGTTTCCATTTTGCACATGATCCCTAATAAAATCATATCTTATTTCTATGTGTTTGGCTTTAGGAATGAGATATTTAGGATGTAAGCCAGAAGTGATCTCTAAATGTAGATTCCAAAGATAGTTTTGAAATCAAGTGTAGATGGAATTCTTTTCAAGTTATTTCAAGGAGTATCAAGAATAATATTCAAAGAAAGCACGAATGAAAATTCAACACCTTTATATATATATATATGTATATATATATTAAGTATATAGCAAGATGAGAGCAATCTAATTAATTTTCAGAGTATAGTATAAGAGCAAATAAAGATCAAAACTTATATACTCGAAAAACATAAGATTATGTTGAATCCTTAATTCTTAATGACTTCAAAGTTCTTTCATGATATAAAAGTATTGGGGCATAGATACCAAAACATGAATTTATGCAGTGTAGGATACATAAAATTCAAGGCTTTGAAAGTTCGTTTAGAGCTCTCTTAAAGACTTTCTTTTACTCCTTTAAAGATCATAGCATCAAAATCAATTAAAATGAATTGGCTCAGGATTGAAACACTAAAGTGCAAGCCAATAAGAACTCATAAGTAGATTCCAAGATAAATTTTCGAAACTAAGACAGATGGAATCCTTTTCAATTAATTTTCAGAAATAAATGATTTACCGATGAATATAGATGGAAATCCAACTTTCAAAAGATATTCAATGAAGCACAAAGTTTAATACCACTTTACATTTAGTATTCTTTATCTCATCTTTAGAT
>NW_024068978.1:0-75573 GCF_009389715.1 Phoenix dactylifera | reverse complement strand
TGATATCTAACCTAGCAGTAGATTGCAACGAATAATAAACTAGTAGGCCTCCTAGTCATTAAACGAAAATAATCATAAAATATGCACAGAAGGACATTCGACATCAAAGCATGAATTGAACAATGAAAACAAATTCAGATCTCACAGTTTTATTGATTCCGAGGCTTCTGTTTTCTTAGACCAATAAAAGCTTTAGCCACGCAGAGCCATGGATGCAAACTTCCAAGGAGAAAAGAGAAAGAGGAGTCCTCCAAGAGAAAAGAGAAAGAGCCCCCTTTTCAGCCCCCTTTCTTTCACCTTTATCCCTTCCAAAAAAATCTCCTAACAAATATTCAAATCTGACTAATTACGAAAAATAAAATAAAGTCCTAATATAACTGGGAAAGTGGTGTTTCCAGCTAGGATTTTCGTGCATCAAATCTGGAAACTTCTGAAAATTGACCGAGTCAAATCCACGTATTGCAGGCTAAGGACGTGCAGCAACTTCGAGATCAATTTTGACCTTGATAAAGTCAGTATCTATCAAAACTCAAAACATGAAAGTTGTAGAGCGTTTTCTTGGCTTTCCACAGCATCTTGAATCATCTCAATCAGAGCTCGGATGAAAAAGTTATGCTTAAATTACGAGCAATATCGAAACTGTCCAAAATCATCCAATTAGCTTCGTTTTGTACTTAACGCTTCCATTTGCATCCTAAATCAAAATATAAGAATAATGAGTATATTTAGGCACAAAATAAGTATAAAAGACTAAACATTAAGAAAGAAAAATATGACATTTTGCATTCTCATCAGTCGCCTTATTTCCGAGGATACCTTGGTGAACGTCGGTCTGAGCTCGGTCCCCACTGACTGTGAGCCGCCACCATTTCTTTTGTAGCTCTTTTCTCCTCTTTCGTTTCGTTCTTTCCTTCATGATGACCCAAAGATTGATTTAAAGATTGATTTGATGATCACAAAACCTTGAAGTATAAATACTAATGTTTGTGTTGCAAGAAGAAAGATTATTTATTTTGCAAGGAACATAGCAAGTTGGAAGAATTCAAGAAGGCCTCCAAAGCTCTCAAGAAAAGTTAGAAGAAAGCCACACCTCATTGGCCCAAGATTCAGTTCAAAGGCTTCAATTTAGAAGAGCAAGTTTTAAGAAAAATTCAAAGGAAAGGCACTCGAGTCGACTCCTACAGTTCGAGTCGACTCCAGGAGTAACAGACAGCCGACAGAAAGATTATTGAACCTGTCAACGAGTCGACTCCTGAAGAGCGCGAGTCGACTCCGATGCTTGCGAGTCGACTCCAGGGTAGAGAGTCGACTCCAGGGAGTCACAGACAGAAAGACAGAGAAGTTATTTTGGACCCTGAGAGCCGAGTCGACTCCGAGGAACTCGAGTCGACTCCGATGGTTGGCAGGTCGACTCCAAAGGAAGCGAGAGTCGACTCCAGAGATACAAAGCAAAAGTCAGAGAGCAATTTCGACACTGAGAGCCGAGTCGACTCCCGCAAAATCCGAGTCGACTCCGAGCAGCGCAACCCCAAAGACAGAAGACGGTATTTTCGTCTCTGAGAGGCGAGTCGACTCCAAGACAGTTCGAGTCGACTCCAAGGCAGCGCGACCCAAAATACAGAGGATCAGTTTTCGGGCTCTGAGAGCCGAGTCGACTCCAAGAGAATCCGAGTCGACTCGAGGAAGAAAATCAGAAAATATGTCCTCTGGATTCCTGGGATGAGCCGACTCCAAGTGCCAAGTCAGCTCCAGATATTGGCGAGTCGACTCCGGGTTAAGCGAGTCGACTCCCAGTCGAGGATGCACACTTAATTCAAATTTGGAACAGTGCCGAGTCGTCTCCAGAAAAGCACGAGTCGACTCCTGCAACAGGCGAGTCGACTCCTGATCGCGCGAGTCGACTCCGATCCCAACGGAAATTGTCAGGAGTGCAGACTGTGCCAACGGCTCTATTTTTGTCTCTAACGGCTAGATTCTTGTTTCCACGACATCTAAAGCTATAAAATCAAGAGGAGAGCTAGGGGAGAAGGATGGAAGTGGGAGAGATCATTTAGGAAAGAGATTCAAAGAGATTACAAGGAAATCTCCCATAAGCACAAAAGGGCCATTCCAAAGCAAATAGAGAGAAGAAGAGCATCCAAGTGAATCCCAAAGCTTCCTCTCCATCCGTGTGCTGCCTCGGTGATCCTCTACTTCGTGCCAAATCAGAAGAGGGTCAAGTAAAGAAGAAGCCGAGCTCCTTCATCTTCAAAACTCGTTTGAGGGCTTCTCTTTACTCTATTTGTTTATATTGTTATATTTGCTTGTTTAAGAAGCTTTGATTTGTTTTAAACTTTGTTTTAATATCTTGTAACTTGATTCAATCAAGGGATTGAATCAAGGGGTTAAGGTTTGTTGGTGAGCCAAAGGGAAAACCAACGGTGTAAGGTTTGTTGGTGAGCCAAGGGAAAACCAACGGGATTGGTGAGCCGGAAAACAACGTGTAGGTTTGTTGGTGAGCCGAGGGTAAAACCAACGTGAAGGGTTTGATTGTGAGCCCGGGAAAACAATCGGGGTGGTTCTAGTCGGTGAGCCTGGGAAAACCGACCGAGTTCGTTGTGATCTCGCAAAACAACAAGTTGGGTTGTGAGCTTGTAAAACAACCGGCTGTAATCTGTAGGATTATAGTGAAATTCCCAAGAGTCTTGGGGAGTGGATGTAGGTGCTGGGGTGCACCGAACCACTATATGTTTGTGTTTTGTAATGCTTTGTCATTGTCTAACTACACACTTACTTACTTAGATAAATTGCTTGCTTAACTCTTATCCGCATCTTTAGTTGCAAGCATATCAATCAAGTCACATTCTATACATCAAACTGTCGCTAAGTTTAACTTTCACTGTGCATCTATACAACTTAGCATAATTAATCAAAAAGTTAGAAGTAGCTTAAAAGTTTTAAAAGACCCAATTCACCCCCCCTTTGGGTTGTATCTACTGGGCAACAAGTGGTATCAGAGCAGGTGCTCAAATATTATTTGTAGTCTTAACCGACTAGAGCCAAAGATCATGACAACCCCACAACGTATTACTTGCTGAGGGACTTTCCACAAACAGACCTCCACTGTTTGATGGATCTAACTATATTCAATGGAAAGCTAGAATGAAAATCTTTACTCAATCACAAAACTATGAGTTATGGAATGTCATAACAAATGGCCTACACACACCCACGAAATTAATTGAAAGTATGTTCGATAAAAATTTGGCTGAACTAAATGCTAAGGCTATGAACCTTCTCTACTGTGCATTTAATAAAAATATTTCAACCAAATTTATACTTGTTCATCTGCCAAACAATATGGGGATACTCTTGAAGCAACTTATGATATTTTCGAAGAACCCCCATGTTAGTTTACTTGAGGATAATTGCAAGACTAACATTGAGCATGCAGGAAACACTCTAAATCAGGAAGAAAGATTCAAAAGCTTCCTAAAGAACAAAGAAAGAAGAGGAAGCTAGAAGAAAGGAAGAAAGAATAAAAAGGAAGAAAGCCTTGACCCAAGAAAGAGTCAAGCAAGAAATTAAAAGTTAGGAGCAACAATGATGATATTAGCTCCAAGGAACTAACAGAAGGGTAACTAACTCGTGCTTTATGGCACAAAGAAGACAAGGTAAAATCTGAATCTACTCTTACCTCAAATGATTTTCAAGAAGAATTATCTTATGATGAATTATTAAATACTTTTCATGATTTGTTATGGTGAATGTAGAAAATTAGCTGTGAAGAATAAAAATCTTAAGAAACTAAATCTGAAAATTTCAAAAGAAAGAAATTCTAATAATGAAATACAAGATAAACTAAATTCTGAAAATAAAATTTTAAGGTTAAATTCAGAACAATTAATTCAGAAAAATCAAAATTTAATTAAAGAAAATCAAAAACTTAAGTAAAGAAATTAACCAATTGAAGTCTTTTATTAACAAATTTACTGTAAGTTCAGCAAGATTAAAAATGATGTTTGAAAGCCAACATACAGATTTTGATAAATCAAAATTTGGGCTTAACTCCTTCACTTAGCAATGAATCCCTAAAGAAAAAGGTTATCAATTCACCAAGCAATCCATTAAATAAGATAACTTATTTCAAACATGAAAAGAATGGGCATAACAACTTTACCTATCGTTCTAACATAATTAAATCAAGTAGTAAAGTTATTACAATTAAACAAATTTGGGTTCCAAAAGGAACTATATGTCCTAACTCTCAAGGATCCAAGCAAGCTTGGGTACCCAAAATGAAAATATGAGGATGTAGACATAAGATGTGCCAAGATACCCATGAAACAAATAGATTCATACAAATGGGTATTCTAGACACATTGAAACTTAAAATATACTTATGAAAAGTAATTTTAAATAATAATAATAATGAAATCAGTAATCCTTGCATCTCATCATTATTTTTGCTTTAGTATGAATTGCTAGTATTGATCAATTTTGTGATATAGAAAACTACTTTTGGAAATATAATCAAATCACTTCATTTTATATGGATACTTTACTCACCCTTGGATAAAGTTGCTAAATGATTAATCATTATTAAGATTAATTCTATGAATTCCTCTATATGCTTGATTGAGAGTTTTTATCCATGGCATTATTGTTTATTGATCATAGATATGATAATGTGTACTTGGTATGCTTTTGAATATATGCACTATGAATACCAAGATTAAAGAAACCATCCTTGGCACATAGAATCAACTCATGCTAGTATGTACTTAATCTCAAAAGACCTTGCCATAGGCTTACTTAGATTATCTACTTAAAGGTCAAAGTTTTGCTATGCATGCTAACTAAGGAAACAAACAAAAATCATTTCTAAATCTAAAGATGTTGTTTCCATCACTAAGTTTTCAAAAGCTTACATTGGATTTGTTCTTGGAAAATAAAACTGAAGTATTTTTCTGTATTTACTGAATCTTGTAAAAGCGTTTCAAATGAAAAAGGTTTCCAAACTGTGAAGATCATGGCACAGTGTTGAAAACCAAAATCCTGATTAAGGTTATACAGAAAATAATATTAAATTCAATTATTTCAGCTCCAAGGACATCATAAGTAAAATAGGGTTAATAGAATTCTTGAAGAAATGAAAAAGACAATTATGTATGATAGTCATCTACTCAAATAATTTTTTAAAAGACTATCATCACTGCTTGTCATACATATGATTTCTATTAGATCTATTTTTGATGAAAATTTTGATCTTCTGAAAAATGGAAAATGAACCATTGCATATCTTTCATATTTTTCAGTCGTACATGTTATGCTTGATATGCTCTTATGAAAATAATGCCAAATCTGATAAAGATACTTCTATCCTTGGATATCATTCATCAAGCAATGCATATAGAACATTCATGAAAAATTCTAGTTGTAGAGGTATCAATTCATTTTATTCTTTATGAGACTAATGATTTATTATCAAAATACTAAAAACAAATTATATATGTATATGGTTAATCTTTTATATATAACAATCTGAAAAACTTGTTAATAATTAGAACCAAAATTGGATTTTTCAGATATGCACTTAATGAAGAAAAATTGATAACTACTAAAAGACTAAATCAAGAAAAGATAGATCTTGATAAGATTTTTGCATGATTAGAAGTAAAGATCACCATTATTATTTGTTTGCTTCATGAGCTTTATAATCTGTCAAATGAATGTGTAGAATTCACTCCTATGTGGTTATTTCATTAAAAAAGGAGATCTATGTAAAATAACACCATATTTAAAGATTACACATTACATATATGATAAAGCAATATGTGATTTGGAACAAGCATCAAAAGCATGATAGAATAATTATTTTATCATATACCTATAGACCAGATTGTGTGATCATTATGTGCCCTTGTGCAAGACTTCAATCTAACTCTAATGAATCATAATTTATTGATAACAAATGAATCATAATCTGAATTTTGATAGAAACAATTGTTTAAGGCAATTTGATCAAAACTTAGCTAGCATGCCTTATTGACAATTATCTTAAGCAAATAGAATCTAAGCTAAATTGATGTTGAAAATAAGAAATTGATTTGATCTTGATAAATCCTTCTATTGTCTCACATGCTTGTACTTGAACCATATTGGTTAATGAAACCATCTCTTTAGTTCAAGTGATATGTGCTTGCTTATACTTAGGGAATCTCTTGAGTAAAGTGACTCAACATTCAACTAGTATCATATCTTATATCGAGTCATCTAGTTAAAAATATGGTGGATGAATGTTTTGTATCTTGAAGAAACTAATAACTTTCTTTCAAGGAAGAAAAGGAGCTTGCAGGATCCTGAGCAAGAAAATGAGAGATTTCAACTTGAAGGATATCTCCACGTAAGATACAATAAACATTCTCATGCAAACAAGAGAGAGGACCTTCTTCAGCCAAAAGTTCATACATAAGAAATCTAGTAGGTATTTGACTGAAGAATGCAGAATGGATTGGTAATTCTAGATACCTCTCTCATAAATTAATTGAGCAAAGTCAATAACTTAAATCTTAGTATGGCATGGTTAAAATCTTTAATTATTAATTCCTTGATATCATGTCTATATATATGTATTGATTGACTTATGCTTTTAGAAATTGTTTCATGGTTTGCCCAAACTAAAATATATCTTTGCCTATGTCATAACCATGAACTACACAAGTTTATGCTTAAAATTTTTGATTTAAAATGACTTGTGAGAAGCTATGAATTCTTGAGCATAATGAAAATGTTGTTTGCATGATATACCTCTATATGATACATTTGATTATTTCTTTATTCTGCTCTTTCAAGTAAATTACTTGAGAATAACAAAGAGAAAGAGAGATAAAGAAAAGATAATGGATATTATTCAAGAGAAGTAAAATCTAAGTAAAGGCAAATACTCCAATCTTAAGAAAAAGCAAAACAAGCATAATATATTCAGCACTTGTGTGAGCATTCTTTTGGAAGGATAAAATCCGTAATGAATTACACTTAAATAGAGGGAGAGTTTAAAGTAAATAGTTTAACCTTTCTATATTGCTCATCATAGGGATGGTGCCAATGGAGAGGTTAGTGGTAGTACCCGGCACTATTTGACCCAACTATTCGGTGTAGGGCATATTAGGGACGGCACAAGAGGGAGGCTAATGGTAGTACCTCGTGCCCCTTCCCAACTTCACCGGATAGGGAGCAAATAGAGTATAGAGCATAAGAAAGTTATAAATGAAAGACAAAGTAAATGAAAGTATATAAGAAGAATCAAGTCAAATTTTTTAATCACTTGAAAACACACTTTAAGGATGAAATCAGTGCAAAATTATATTTAAATAGGGGGAGTTTATTTGAAAAGAATTGATTTTGATCCTTAACATTCTTACTCTTAATATTCTAATGCATGACTTAACACATAATATATTTTGCATATGGCATGATGCTTTAAATTATGGATTCTCAATATTTTGTAATGCTTCATGCTTGGACAATTTGATTGATTGTTTGAAATACTACATAAAATTTTTGTTTGGTAAGAAAATTCAGATTTGTCATTCACAATCATCGTTAAAATGTGAAAGTTGAAATGAGAAGAGAAAGATATCTCTATTTAGGCAAAATGAATTGATCTTGATCTATCTTTCTACTTGCCTAACTTTGATACATAATATCCTAATACTTGTTAAAATATC
Source organism: Phoenix dactylifera (assembly GCF_009389715.1). Taxonomy (NCBI): domain Eukaryota; kingdom Viridiplantae; phylum Streptophyta; class Magnoliopsida; order Arecales; family Arecaceae; genus Phoenix; species Phoenix dactylifera. The sequence continues at coordinate 67,864 of NW_024068978.1, read as the reverse complement.
CTCCATTTTGTATCGAAACTCAATACTAAATACAAAGATTCTGAAAGTGCTCTAATGTTATTGAAATATGTGTTTTCAATCTTAGTAATTTAAGATGAGCTACAAAGTAGAAGATACATATCTCAAATTTTGAGAGCCTTCTTGAAAATTCTTATGAAAATTCAGAATCTGATTTTGTATAAAAGCTTAAACTCAATATGATTTCTAAATAAAATCTTAATTTAAGAAAAACAGAATTAATTTTGATGTCTTGGCTGATTGCTCCGATACGCATCCGAAACATATCCTTTCTTATCATTAAAATCTACTAATATTGGTCTAAATGATCAATGATCTTGATTGCAAGCAAATATTTTTAAATATATGATTTTATTTTGATATTAAAAATATTTATTATGCTTCATGTATACATTGCTGAAAAACTATGATTAAGAAATTGAGTTCTATAAATATATATATTTCAATGATCATCTATATGTTTTTCTCTCCTACATTATTAAAGATAAAAATAGAGTGAATGATCTTAAAGCTAGAAATATTTCAGCTCACTCAAATGATTCTAAAAGAAAGAAAATGTAAATGCTTTTGAAAGAAACTGAGCTTCAAATGAATCATTTTCTGATTAATAATTCTATACATTTTTTCTAAGATTAGGAGAAAGCATAACTTGTTCTTAAAGGATTAGGAAGAGTGACTACTATAAATTTTGAATAATTCTAGATCACTCTACACTCTCGATATCAAAAGAAAAGAATGATTAAAGAGGAATGCATCTTTTGAGGGGGAGCTTTAGATATTCTAAAGATACTTTAATTTGATGCATACCTTGAATTTTATGGATTGATTTTGATGAACCTCCTTATATTGCAAGACATGCTTTAATTACCTTGAGATGAGTTCTATAAAGGTTGTCTTATCTCAAACCTTGAACTTATAGAAAATATATTTTTGAGATTGACAATTTTATTGAACATTATCTTCAAATTCTAAACTCTTAAATGGAATGATCAATTGAGGGGGAGAAAAAAAATTTCAGAAGGAGAGGTCTTATGGAACTTAATCGCATTAATCTATAACTAAAGGAGAGAGGAAGAATACTAAATGAAAAGTGATCTTAATGCTCTCCAATATTTATCATCTGAAATTTAAATCTAAAAATTTTTACGATACACCTTGAGGCTTGTTATTTGGTTAGTATATCCTATGCATCAATCATGAACCAAATTACAATTCAAATAGTTGATCTTAAGAGCCTCTAATTTAATGAAAAAGGGGGAGAATAACGTGTTGAATTTTCTTGAGTATCTCTCAAAAAATCCATTTTGGAATTCACTAATGAGATCTAATTGGCTTGCTCTTTAGAACTTCAATTTTGTGCCAATTCATATTTTTTATGTATCAAATTGTGCTTATTTTTTTTTGGGAATAAAAGAAAATCTTTAAAAGAACTCTAAATGATCTTTCAAAGCTTTGCATTTTATGTATGCTCTAAGATATATCATAAATTTCATGAATTCATGTTTTGGTATTTATGCCATAATATTTTTACATCATAAAAGAACTTTGCAATCATACTTAATATATTGCTCTTATACTCTGAAAATTAATTAAATTGCTCTCATGTTGATAAAATACTTAATATTTTGGGCAAAAGTTCTTAAATGAACAAGCTTTCATACTTATTATTGAAGAGAGGTTAGATTTCCATTCGTGCTTTCTTTGAATATCATTCGTGGTACTTCTTGAATTAACTTAAGAAAGATTCCACCTACACTTGATTAGAAAACTATCTGTGGTATCAAATTAGAAAACTTCTTAAAATCACATTCGATGTGTTCTGCTCTGAAATTATCTTAATTGTCTCTGATCTATGCTCATTAATCTGATTCTAATATTATTGCCTTGAGTTATATGATTCATATCCTTGCAATAATTTGACATGCAAATCAGAGTACAATAAGAAAAAGAAATATTTGAGTATTCTTATCTTTGTGCTTAATGTTTCACTATCTTTTTGATGTTGTCAAAAAGGGGGAGAAATATCTAAGTATATGCTCATAATGCTTTGTGTTTTGCATTGAACACCAACTCAGCTTAAATTGAAATATGTTGATTGTGTTAAGCTGATTAAATCTAAAGCATTATCATGAAGTATGTTTGTAAATATATATGTTTTCTACTTCATGCAACTTAGCTATGTATTACTTCTAGAACACAATATATTTATATTGCATATACTCCAAGTTTTTGTCATCATCAAAAAGGGGGAGACTGATGACCCAAAGATTGATTTAAAGATTGATTTTGATGATCACAAAACCTTGAAGTATAAATACTAATGTTTGTGTTGCAAGAAGAAAGATTATTTATTTTGCAAGGAACATAGCAAGTTGGAAGAATTCAAGAAGGCCTCCAAAGCTCTCAAGAAAAGTTAGAAGAAAGCCACACCTCATTGGCCCAAGATTCAAGTTCAAAGGCTTCAATTTAGAAGAGCAAGTTTTAAGAAAAATTCAAAGGAAAGGCACTCGAGTCGACTCCTACAGTTCCGAGTCGACTCCAAGGAGCAACAGACAGCCGGACAGAAAGATTCATCTCAGAACCTGTCAACGAGTCGACTCCTGAAGAGCGCGAGTCGACTCCGATGCTTGCCGAGTCGACTCCAGGGTAGTACGAGTCGACTCCAGGGAGTCACAGACAGAAAGACAGAGAAGTTATTTTGGACCCTGAGAGCCGAGTCGACTCCGGAGGAACTCGAGTCGACTCCGATGGTTGGCAGGTCGACTCCAAAGGAAGCGAGAGTCGACTCCCAGTGTGATACAAAGCAAAAGTCAGAGAGCAACTTTCGGACACTGAGAGCCGAGTCGACTCCCGCAAAATCCGAGTCGACTCCGAGGCAGCGCAACCCCAAAGACAGAAGACGGTATTTTCGTCTCAGAGAGGCGAGTCGACTCCAAGACAGTTCGAGTCGACTCCAAGGCAGCGCGACCCAAAATACAGAGGATCAGTTTTCGGGCTCTGAGAGGCGAGTCGACTCCAAGAGTATCCGAGTCGACTCGAGGAAGAAAATCAGAAAGTATGTCCTCTGAATTCATGGGATGAGCCGACTCCGAAGATGCCAAGTCAGCTCCAGATATTGGCGAGTCGACTCCGGGTTAAGACGAGTTGACTCCCAGTCGAGGATGCACAATAATTCAAATTTGGAACAGTGGTCGAGTTGTCTCCAGTAAAGCACGAGTCGACTCCTGCAACAGGCGAGTCGACTCCTGATCGCGCGAGTCGACTCCGATCCCAACGGTAATATTGTCAGGAAGTGCAGACTGTGTCCAACGGCTCTATTTTTGTCTCTAACGGCTAGATTCTTGTTTCCACGCCATCTAAAGCTATAAAAACAAGAGGAGAGCTAGGGGAGAAGGGATGGAAGTGGGAGAGATCATTTAGGAAAGAGATTCCAAAGAGATTACAAGGGAAATCTCCCATAAGCACAAAAGGGCCATTCAAAGTAAAATAGAGAGAAGAAGAGCATCCAAGTGAATCCCAAAGCTTCCTCTCCATCCGTGTGCTGCCTCGGTGATCCTCTACTTCGTGCCAAATCAGAAGAGGGTCAAGTAAAGAAGAAGCCGAGCTCCTTCATCTTCAAAACTCGTTTGAGGGCTTCTCTTTACTCTATTTGTTTATATTGTCATATTTGCTTGTTTAAGAAGCTTTGTTTTGTTTTATACTTTGTTTTAATATCTTGTAACTTGATTCAATCAAGGGATTGAATCAAGGGGTTAAGGTTTGTTGGTGAGCCAAAGGGAAAACCAACTGTGTAAGGTTTGTTGGTGAGCCAAAGGGAAAACCAACTGTGTAAGGTTTGTTGGTGAGCCAAAGGGAAAACCAACTGTGTTAGGTTTGTTGGTGAGCCGAGGGTAAAACCAACGAGTAGGGTTCGATTGTGATCCCGGGAAAACAATCGGAGTGGTTCTAGTCGGTGAGCCTGAGAAAACCGACCGAGTTCGTTGTGCGCTCGTAAAACAACAAGTTGGGTTGTGAGCTTGTAAAACAACCGGCTGTAATCGGTAGGATTATAGTAAAATTTCCAAGAGGTCTTGGGGAGTGGATGTAGGTGCTGGGGTGCACCGAACCACTATATGTCCTTTGTGTTTGTAATGCCTCTAGTTATTGTCTAACTAACACACTTACTTACTTAGATAAATTGCTTGCTTAATTCTTATCCGCACATCCTTTAGTTGCAAGCATATTTAATCAAGTCGAAGTCTATACATCAAACCCTTGCTAAGTTTAACTTTCACTGTGCATCTATACAACTTAGCATAGTTAATCAAAAAGTTTTAGAAGTAGCATAAAAGTTTTGAAAGACCCAATTCACCCCCCCTCTTGGGTTGTATCTACTGGGCAACACTTCAGTTTCTCAACCTCCGACCACCTCGTCCTTTTTGCAGAGATCGACGACGTCATGCGGTCGGACAAGGCAACGGCTGTTGGTAGGACGTCCCTACTGGAAGCAGTCCGGAGGAGGAAACGAGCTCCTCCGAGCGGGGCTCCACCGGCGAAGAAGTCCCGCCGGCAGGCGACTCCGACGCCGACAGACGGGTCCGGACCCACCGATCAGGGGGACGCCGCGGGCGCGGACCGGGAGTTGACGTTGTATCAGCCCTCCGATGCCGAGACTACCGTTTCTCCGGAGGCATCACCCGGGCGCGCCCAAGATGGACGGGTCGGACGTGATCAGTCCCCAGGCCAACCTTCGACTCGGTCGGCTCCGGATGATACGAGGAGGGACGCGCCGAGGCCCCGGCCGAGCAGGACCCTGTCAATTCCAGGGGCGACCCCCGCCCCGAGCGTGGTCAGCATGACTCTTCCCCAGGCGATGGGTAAGGGTAAGGCTGCGGAACCACCGTCCGACTCCGGGGAGAAGTCGGGGTCGGCCTTCACTTTCGCCGGCGCCCGAAACCTCATCGAGACGGTACTGCTGGAGAAGGACCGCAGGCAGGTCCGGGAGATGAGGGTCCCTGACGTTGGGGCTGCCAGCTGCGTCTGTCTCATGTCGGTGAGTGTTCTTTCGGTCGCTTTCATCATTTATAGGCTCTGTTGATCCCCGCCTGACGCCCTCGGTTTTCCTATCTCTTAGCTCGCCCAGTACATGATCCGCCTGGAGGAGTGCTACGAGGAACAGGCGAGGCTTCTGGCGAGGGCCGAGAGCCAACTGAAGGCAACAGAAGAGGGAGGTCAGGCTGCGGCGGGGAGGACGACCAGGGACCTCGAGACGAGGCTCCAGGTAGCCGAAGAGCGGGCACTCGGCTTTGCCACCCTCGAGAAGCAACTGTTGGAGGCTCGGGAGCAACTCAAGGTTGCCTCAGGTCTCGAGGGCGAGATCAAGAAGGCGGAGGAGCGGGCCGAGAAGCAGTCCCGGAAGGCTGCCGACTACCGGGAGAGGTGGGAGAAGGCCCAGCGGTCAGCCGACAACGCCCGCAACCGGACCCGGTCTCTTGAAGCCAAGCTGGGCGAATTGGAGTCGGCTTTGGAGAAGTCCCGCGCGAGCGACCAGGAGCTTCATTCGCGCCTGGAAGAGGCTGAGGCTGCTCGCATCGCTGCCGAGGCGAAGCACAAGGAGGCCCAGGCTGATCTGTTGAGGGTCTCCTCCGAGGCGGATGACCGGATTGTGGCGAAGGTCTTGGAGGCAAAAGCTCAGATTATGGAGCGAGCAGAAGCGACGCTGGCCGAGAAGAGTGCAGAGATCGGGCGTCAGGCGGTACAGGCTTATCGTCAGTCCGCCGAGTTCACCCGTGATATGTCGGAGGCGGTACAGGCCTATCGTCAGTCCGACGAGTTCGTCCGTGATATGTCGGACGCGGGGTCCGACTCCTTTGTCTTAGGCTTCGAGGAAGGCCTGGCAAGGGTGTCGGCTAAGTACCCCGAAATTGACCTGAGTGGGATCTCCCTTCTCGACTCCCCTCCGACGCCATTGCCTGCTGCTTCTCCAACCGTCTCCCTACCCCCTACGGACGCGCCCGACGTTCTCGACCCGGGGGTTCCTCCAAGCTGACCTTCTGTATTTTGTTCTTTTCTTTGTGTGTTGGCGTTTTGTCAAGTTGTATGGGTCTCAGCCCTGAAACAATGAAAGTTAATGCAAATAGAGTTTCCTCATTTCACTTTCGTCCTTCTTTTTAACTCTTGGTAGCGTCTCGCTGACTCCCGACTCTTGAAATTCTTCCGGCGCTAGGCCAGGCATCCGAGGGTTAGGCCTCAGAAAATTTTTCCGGCGCTAGGCCAGGCATCCGAGGGTTAGGCCTCAGAAAATTCTTCCGGCGCTAAGCCAGGCATCCGAGGGTTAGGCCTCAGGAAATTCTTCCGGCGCTAAGCCAGGCATCCGAGGGTTAGGCCTCAGAAAATTCTTCCGGCGCTAAGCCAGGCATCCGAGGGTTAGGCCTCAGAAAATTCTTCCGGCGCTAAGCCAGGCATCCGAGGGTTAGGCCTCAGGAAATTCTTCCGGCGCTAAGCCAGGCATCCGAGGGTTAGGCCTCAGGAAATTCTTCCGGCGCTAAGCCAGGCATCCGAGGGTTAGGCCCCAGGAAATTCTTCCGGCGCTAAGCCAGGCATCCGAGGGTTAGGCCCCAGAAAATTCTTTCGGCGCTAAGCCAGGCATCCGAGGGTTAGGCCCCAGGAAATTCTTCCGGCGCTAAGCCAGGCATCCGAGGGTTAGGCCTCAGGAAATTCTTCCGGCGCTAAGCCAGGCATCCGAGGGTTAGGCCTTCAGGAAATTCCGCTCGTTGGTCGGCCGAGGCTGGCGCAAGCCGAGGCGACCGGTCGTGGCTTCAGGCTAGTCTGCTCCCGGGATGATCATCGGGTTAGCCTGGCATCCAAGGGCCGAGCCTCGGGAAATTCCGCTCGTTGGTCGGCCAAGGCTGGCGCAAACCGAGGCGACCGGTCGGGGCTTCAGGCTAGTCTGCTCCCGGGATGATCATCGGGTTAGCCTGGCATCCGAGGGCCGAGCCTCGAAAAATTTCGCTTGTTGGTCGGCCAAGGCTGGCGCAAGCCGAGGCGACCGGTCGGGGCTTCAGGCTAGTCTGCTCCCGGGATGATCATCGGATTAGCCTGGCATCCAAGGGCCGAGCCTCGGAAAATTCCGCTCGTTGGTCGGCCAAGGCTGGCGCAAGCCAAGGCGACCGGTCGGGGCTTCAGGCTAGTCTGCTCCCGGGATGATCATCGGGTTAGCCTGGCATCCAAGGGCCGAGCCTCGGAAAATTCCGCTCGTTGGTCGGCCAAGGCTGGCGCAAGCCGAGGCGACCGGTCGGAGCTTCAGGCTAGTCTGCTCCCGGGATGATCATCGGGTTAGCCTGGCATCCAAGGGCCGAGCCTCGGGAAATTCCGCTCGTTGGTCGGCCAAGGCTGGCGCAAGCCGAGGCGACCGGTCGGGGCTTCAGGCTAGTCTGCTCCCGGGATGATCATCGGGTTAGCCTGGCATCCAAGGGCCGAGCCTCGAGAAATTCCGCTCGTTGGTCGGCCAAGGCTGGCGCAAGCCGAGGCGACCGGTCGGGGCTTCAGGCTAGTCTGCTCCCGGGATGATCATCGGGTTAGCCTGGCATCCAAGGGCCGAGCCTCGGAAAATTCCGCTCGTTGGTCGGCCAAGGCTGGCGCAAGCCGAGGCGACCGGTCGGGGCTTCAGGCTAGTCTGCTTCCGGGATGATCATCGGGTTAACCTGGCATCCAAGGGCCGAGCCTCAGGAAATTTCGCTCGCTGGTCGTGCACCTGTCGCTCGCCGCCCGACGAGATTTTTCCATGGCCAGCTGCGATTGTATTTCTCCTCCTCTCCAAGCGTCGCCTGGGGAACACCAGATGGGCATTAAGTGCTAATTAAGGGGTTACCTGGGAAATTGGATCGCCAGTTGCTGCTTGCGAGGAGTGTCAGTTAAGCGGCCGCGATACGCGCGTTCTTCGAGGCGGATGCGGCTTGGGGCGCGAGCGGAGATACGTGGACCTAGGGGTACAGGCCACCCGGAGTGTCCTGCACAAAAAATGCGATTAAGGAGAATGACGCTTAGGAAATCGCGGAAAGATACGCCTTGAGAGCCGGATCGGCTCCGGATTCAATGCGCCCGCATTTATTGGAGCCACCCGTATCGGAACGACCGGGGGGCCGCAGTTTGGCTATAAATATAGGTGCAGGTGCGATAGAGCCTGCCAAGCCGGAGCTGTTCAGGTTGCCATGGATCGTGGGCCTCCTCTCCGGCGCATGGTTGAGAGACCCCTGCCGAAGGAACGGGAGGCGCGCCCTTCGCGACTTCCGCCAACTAGCCGTTTCATCTGGGATCAACAAGGAGGTTCTCCCCGGCGGAACTCCGCTCTAGGCGTTTCATCCGGGATCACGTCTCCCCTCCTTGAAGTTCGGCCTCCCGATTGAGCTCCGCACCAGGTGCTTGATCCGGGACCGCGCCTCCATATGCTCTTTCCCCTTGTATTCCTTCTCTCCCCTAACACTGGGGAGGACCGGAATATCCCTTGGAGGTGGCGTTCCCCTGGAGGCAGCGGGAGCTTCGTCTGCGGCGGCTCCTCATCCTCTTCGTGGGGCGTGGATGGCGCCTCCGGTTGGAGGCAGTGTGGACTTCTCCTTCGTCCACTTCTTCTTCATCCGCGCCGGCTCTTCGTCTCTTTCTTGAGACGCCGATGGCGCCTCCGGTTGGAAGCACCCACTTCCGACGGGATTGCAACCGCTTCAGATGGAGGTTTCGGGATCCCAGATCTTCAGCTCCTCGGAGTCTCCACCTCTTCTTTACTTTCTTTACACCCTAATTCCCCTTTGGGAATTCCTTGTAATCACACGAGCACGCCGTTGTAACCAGAAATTATTGAAATGCAAAATGTTATACATTTTTGAACTGTCTTTCTGGCATCGTCGTTCTACTGGTAATACATCCGCAGGTTAGCGGAATTCCAGCTCCTTAGAATTTCTCGACCATCTAGGGCCTCCAACTGGTAGGAGCCAGGTCGGTTTACCCAGCGAACCTTATATGGGCCTTCCCAATTTGGCGCTAGCTTCCCACCTTCCGCAGGTCGAGATGCTTTAGCTCGCCTTAGCACCAGATCTCCGATTCTGAAAAGCTTCGGTCGGACCTTGGAGTTGTAATATCGGGCCACCCTCCGCTGATACATCGCCATCCGAACCTGCGCCATTTCCCTCGCTTCTTCCAAGAGATCCAGGTTCCCTCGGAGTTGTTCCGAATTGGCCTCGGGTCGGTGCGCGGCCACCCGAGGTGAGGGGAGTCCGAGCTCCACGGGGACAACGGCTTCCGTGCCATAGGTTAGGCTGAAAGGCGTCTCCCCGGTAGGGGTCCGATGCGTGGTCCGATACGCCCAAAGGACATTCTCGAGTTCTTCGACCCAAGCTTGCCCCGTCCGACCGATTCGCGCTTTGATTCCTTGGAGGATTGTCCGATTTGTGACCTCGGCCTCGCCGTTGGTTTGGGGATGCGACACAGATGTGAACCGATGCTCGATCCCGAACTCCTCGCAGAAGTCACGGAAATGCTTGTTGTCGAACTGTCGCCCATTATCCGAGATGAGGACCCGAGGTACCCCAAATCGGACAATGATGTTCTTCTTCACGAACTTCCGGACTTGCACCTCCGTGATAGTGGCCAGCGGCTCTGCCTCCACCCACTTGGTGAAGTAGTCGATTGCAACAATCAAAAATTTCCGCTGAGCTGAAGCGATGGGGAATGGTCCGAGGATATCCATTCCCCACTGGGCGAAGGGCCAGGGTGCAGTGATTGGTGCCAAGGGGACAGAAGGGACTCTCTGGACGTTGGCGTGGCGCTGGCAGGCGTCGCATTTCCGTACATGATCCTTTGAGTCCTCCAACAAGGTAGGCCAATAATAGCCTTGCCTCATGATCTTGTGCGCCAAGGACCTAGCCCCCAAGTAGGATCCGCAAACGCCTTCGTGGACTTCGCCGAGGACGTAGGCCGCTTCCGAGGGGCGGAGGCACTTTAAGAGGGGGGCGGTGAACGAGGTCCGATATAGCCTCCCTTCGTTGAGTACGTAGTGGGCGGACTTCATAACAAGTCGCCGAGCTTGATCTTCGTCTTCAGGGAGGATCCCTTCGGCGAGGTAGGCAACAAGCGGGTCCATCCAAGACGGCTCCGGGTCAATCGCCATCACCGCTCCAGCCTCGCCGATGCTCGGGGCATCCAGGGTCTCCAGGTAGATCGCCCTCGACAAGTTGTGCGCGTCTGCGCTCACTAAGCGGGACAGCCTGTCGGCCCTGGCATTTTCACTTCTTGGGACCTGCTGGATGTCAACACTGCCGAGGTCGGGAATGAGTGCTTGCACCTTCCGGACGTAATTCTGCATGGTCGGGTTCCGGGCTTCGAACTCCCCACGGACCTGCCCGACCACCAGCTGGGAGTCGGTGAAGACCTTCAGGCGCCAGATGCCGAGCTCCTTGGTGAGTTTGAGTCCCGTGACTAGGGCCTCATACTCCGCCTCGTTGTTGGTCACTGGAAATCCGAACCTCAAGGCATACTCGGCTATCACTCCATCAGGGCTGGTGAGGACCAGCCCGGCCCCTCCACCTTCGGGGTTCGACGACCCATCGGTGTGAAGCGTCCAAATCGGGAGGTCGAGGCTAGGTGTTTCCGGCGACCTAGGTTCCGCCTCCTGCACCGTGCACTCAGCGAGGAAATCCGCGAGCGCCTGGGCCTTGATAGCGGGTCGGGGCTGGTAGCGGATGTCGAACTCACCAAGTTCTACTGCCCACTTCACCAGCCGTCCTGCATTCTCAGGATTGCTGAGGATCTGCCGCAGCGGTTGATCGGTCAAGAGGGTGACAGAATGGGCCTGGAAATAGGGGCGAAGCCTCCTGGTCGCGGTCAGCAGCGCGAAGGCGATCTTTTCAGCCTTCGTATACCGCGTCTCGGCATCCCGTAAGACCCGGCTGATGTAGTACACAGGCTTCTGGAACTTTGCCTCTTCCCGAACCAGTACCGCACTGACTGCGGTTGGGGAGACCGCCAGATAAAGGTAGAGCATCTCCCCTTCTTGCGGCTTGGACAGCAGGAGAGGAGACGCCAAGTATTCCTTGAGCTGGTCGAATGCTGCTTGACATTCGGTCGTCCAGAGGAAGTCTTTCGGGCGTTTCAACACCTTAAAGAAAGGTTGGCAGCGTTCGGCCGACTTTGCCACAAATCGTCCGAGCGCGGCGACCCTCCCAGCGAGCTCCTGAACCTCCTTCACTTTGGTCGGAGGGGACATATCTTGGATGGCCTTGATTTTGTCAGGGTTGGCTTCGATCCCCCGCTGGTTGACAATGAAACTGAGGAACCTCCCGGCCGAAGCGCCAAAGGCGCACTTCGCTGGGTTCAGCTTCATGCGAAACTTCCACAGGGTGGCAAAAGTCTCCTCCAGATCCGCGATGTGCTGGTCTGCATGGCGGCTCTTCACCAGCATATCGTCCACGTACACCTCCATGTTCCGGCCGATTTGCCCTTTGAAGATTTTGTTGACGAGGCGCTGGTAAGTGGCGCCAGCATTCTTCAGACCGAAGGGCATTACCTTGTAACAGTACAGCCCCCGGTCTGTTATAAAGGCAGTTTTCTCCTCGTCCTGTGGAGCCATCATTATCTGGTTGTAGCCGGAGAAGGCGTCCATGAAAGACAGCAGCTGATATCCGGAAGTCGCGTCGACCAGTTGGTCTATCCGCGGAAGCGGAAAGCTATCCTTGGGGCATGCCTTGTTCAGGTCGGTGTAGTCGACGCACATCCTCCACTTTCCGCTCGCCTTCCGGACAAGTACGACATTTGCCAGCCATTCAGGGTAGCTGACCTCCCTTATGAATCCTGCCTCCAAGAGCTTGTCTACCTCCTGGTCGACCACTCGGATCCGATCCGGGGCACAGTGTCTCTTCTTCTGCTTTACTGGTCGGTGGGTTGGGTCGACGTTGAGGGCGTGAGAAATGACCTCCGGGTCGATCCCAGGTACATCGGCCGCCGACCAGGCAAATACATCGGCGTTGGCTCGGAGGAATTCCACCAACCGAGCCCGAGCTCCCGGGTCGAGATTGGTGCCGACCCGGACCGTCCGGTCCGGGCGACCTTCCTCGAGGGGAACTTCGATCACACCTTCGGCCGGCTCCTCGTGCCGCAAGGCCACCTCGTCTCTGGCGTCGAGGGACTCGACGCTTAAGGCTTCTACGGGCTTCTTCCCTTTGAGAGTTGCTAAGAAACATTGCCTTGCGGTCGGTTGGTCACCTCGGACCTCTCCAATCCCGGCCGCCGTGGGGAACCGCATGAGCAAGTGGTACGTTGAGACCACCGCGCGAAGGGCGTTCAGTCCGGGTCGTCCGAGGATAGCGTTGTAGGCCGAGGGAACACGGACGACCAAGAACCCGAGCCGCACCGTGGCTTCTGCGGGTGCAACGCCCGCAGTCACAGGCAGCTCAACGACACCTTCGGCCGAGACAGCGTCTCCAGTGAATCCTATGAGGGGGGTGGATGTTTTGTGCAATAATTGTCTGGACAAGCTCATCTTTTGGAAGGCCTCGTAAAACAAAATATCAGCTGAGCTTCCACTATCCACAAGAACACGCCTTACATCATAGTTTGCCATAGTGAGGGAGATCACCATGGCGTCGTCGTGGGGGGTCTGAACCCCTTTTACATCTTCATCACAAAAAGTGATTACATTACCGACCCTCTGCCTCTTTGCGACGGCTGCCCTTGATGCTTCAGTCGAGCCCCCCGCGTTCCTCTCGGGCCGGGGGCAGCCCCCAGTGATAGTATGGATCACGCCCGCGACGGGTCGATTCTGCTCCCGAGGCTCCGGAGGGGCCGGGTCGGCCGGACGCGAGTCTGCGGGGGGACGTCGGTCGTTCACGTATCGACCGAGACGCCCTCGGCGGATGAGAGCCTCGATCTCGTCCCGAAGCTGGAAGCAGTCTTCGGTGTCGTGGCCGTGGTCCCGGTGGTACTCACAGTACGCCCGAGAGGGCCTCCTCCCAGGGATCTTCTTCATCTGTCTCGGGACCGGGAGGTCCTCTCGCCCCTTGATTTCAATGAGGATCTGGGCCCGGGGAGTCAGGAGAGGAGTGTACCGGTTGAAACGTCGGGGCGGAGAACGAGGGCGTAGGGCGCCGTGGTTCCTCGCCGGCGACGGGCTTCTGCGCCGACGTTGAGGCGTCGGGCTCCTCCCCTGGCGTGCCTCTTTTCGCCTTTTCTTCCCGAGCTTTGGAGGGATCTCGGCGGCCTCCTTGCTCCGGTGGGCGGCCGCCTCCTCGGCGTCCGCATACTGGTTCGCCCGGGACAACAGCTCCGGGAAGCTCCGCGGCAGGCGTTTGTCCAGGGAGAAGGTGAGTCTGCCCTTTCGGAAGCCACGCTTCAGGGCTGAAAGAGCCACCTCCTGGCTCAGGTTCCGGACTTCCAACGTAGCCTTGTTGAAGCGGGTAAGATAATCCCGCAAGCTTTCTCCCTCGTTTTGCCGGACATCAAAGAGGGAGTCGGAGACCAGTTGCCGCCGGCTACTGACGGCGAAATGGGTGATGAAGAGGCGAGTAAACTGATCGAAGGATTGGATCGAGTTAGCCTCCAAGCCGGCGAACCACGCCCTTGCCGGGCCACGGAGGGTCGCCGGGAAAGCCTTGCAGAGGAGAGGACCTGATGCTCCGTGGAGGAGCATAAGGGTCCTAAAACTCTCGACGTGATCCCGTGGGTCCGCCGCCCCGTCATAGGGCTCGATCGCCGGGATTTTAAACCCCGGCGGATTCGGGGTCCGCAGGATCCTCGAGGCAAGCGCCGGTTGGGAGGAGATCTCCAAGTCGGCGAAGGGATCTTTAGGGTGGCCCTTCAGGACCTGGAGTTGTCGGTGGAGATCGTCCACCCGCCGGTCCAGGGAGCGCGACCGATGGGTGGGAGACAAGGAGCACCGAGAGGGGGACCGACTGGAGCGCGGGTTCCTTGAGGACTGGGGGGTCTGGGAACGCGCCCGGGCCCGCCTCTCGTACCCCGCGCAGCTTCGATGGGACGGTCCCGGCAGAATGGACCGTGCTCGAGAATCTTCCTCACGCCGGCGCTCCTCCCCATGGGAGAGGAAGGAGCGCGGGTTAAGGAGGACGGGTGAGCGCTCAGGGAGCAGCGGCTCCTGGGCCCGCTGCGGCGCCCGAGACATCACACCCTGCAGGTTCTGCACCGCCTCCACGAGGGTGCGGACCTGCTGGGCTAACTGGTCGAACTGAGCGGCTTCGACCATCTGAATCGGGGGTGGAACGGTGGAGTGTTGCTGAGAATGTGTTGGAGACGCAGCGGCCTCCCGGCCGGAGGCGCGAGAGGCCCCGCGACCGGAGGCATTGGAAGCTCCACGACCACCTCGCCGTGCCATTACGATCGCTCTAAGATTCGGCCCTTCCTCTAGCGCCAACTGTTGCTGGTGGTCCAAACCGAGAACGATTGGCACAGCGGTGTGAACGGGATTCCGTCTGAGCTGCCTTGGTTGATGTTGATTGTGCTCCACCTTCCACCGGGAAACCTGCAAGCAAGCCTCGCACCACCACTGGGGTAGTGGGGGCCCTCCGACGATCAAGTCAGAGGAGATTGGAGGAGAAGGAGAGATAATTACAGGTAGTAGGAGAATGCTCTGGAAGTTCTTGCTTACCTCCCCCCTTCTCCCCTCCGCAGCATATATACCAGGCTGGGGGGTCCTTCGGGGGGGTTGGTCATCGTGTGGCACGATGGAGTTGCCACTGACATGGCCGTTACAGGGCGTCGTGGGGCAGCGCTGGGTACGGCCGTGACAGGGTGTAGTGGAGCTCCGCCTTGTACGGCTGTTACAGGAGATCGTGGAGCAGCGCCATATACGACCGTTGCAGGGACAGAGGGTCGTGGCGTGCTTCAGGGGAACAGCCTGTCGTTGTCGAGAGGTTGCCGACTCGGGATCGGATTGCTGGATCAAGGGGCAGCCGACTCGGGGTCGGGCTGCGAAGCCGGAGATATCCGACTCGGGGTCGGATTGCTGGATCAAGGGGCAGCCGACTCGGGGTCGGGCTGCGAAGTCGGAGATATCCGACTCGGGGTCGGATTGCTGGATCAAGGGGCAGCCGACTCGGGGTCGGGCTGCGAAGCCGAAGATATCCGACTCGGGGTCGGGTTACTGGATCAAGGGGCCGCTGTAGTCTTCTTGGGCGCGCGTGTCGGTCACGTGGGGCATGGTGGCTGAGTTCCTCCGTAACAGGTCTCAATTGGGTTTGTTACATCATATGTAAACCTATCTACCTCGCTCTCATTCACATCACATGCAAACGGCACATCACAGGCAGTTATAATCATAGCATCAAATGAAGCTAAACTTTAAATAGGTGATGATCATGGATTCTAATTAGGTCGTATTACAAGCACATGCACGTCAATCGATCAATTGGTCTTCAACTCTTGAATTGGTTCCAAGCCTCCTTGATTCGATCCTTGATCAACTCTTGATCCAATCGCCATCAACCGCTTAGATCGCCGTTCATCTCATGCCTTGTCTTCAACTTGATCGTTGACGTACATCACATCACAGAAATACAACTAGATGTAAAATAAAAATAATAATAAATTACATTCCCTTTTAGGAGGCATGCAGGCCTCTCAAAACATCAAATAAGATGCATGCAAGCATCTGAAAAAATTACATGACATTACAGATCATATCGCAGGTCATTACATTTGATACCAAAAGGGTTTGAATCCTATGATCATCACCACATGCAGCAATTATAATTTTCAGATCTGAAATCTAATTGATTATCTCATGACATAGGTTGCTGATCATGCTAATCATGATTCTAAACTTTGTAATCCTATTAACAATGCAATTAGAATCATCTTTTTATCACATAAAAATCAGCACCCTAGAAAAAATCTGCATGCAGAAAATTTTCAGCATGCATAATCATTTAAATTTCAGATCTAATAAGCCTATTAATAATTAATTCTTACCTTAATCTACGAAACCTAGGCTCTGATACCACTGTTAGAACCCGCCCATGCCGCAGAAAAATTTCAAAAATTTCAGATGCAGCGGAAGAGGCATGCGCGGGATCAACCGTTCATCGCATAAACGTTGTTTAAAACCGTTCGTAGATAGATAAGGATTAAAAACTTTTTAAAAATATTAGAAGATCAGATCTTCACCTTGTGCGGGTAGATGATCACCGCAAACTGATGATCGTGGTTTTTGGATGAAGGTTCGCTTGAAGCCGTTCAAGTGCTCGGCCTCTACGGATATCCACACGAAGCAGGAACCGATCGAAGCTCTCTATCTCCCCGGGGCGCTAGCTCCCTTGCAGAGATAACTTTTGATGGCTGATGTCCTCCCTCTTAATCAACCCTTGATTGTGCTTGGGAGGAGGAAGAAAAAGGATGAAGAGATGAAGAGGATCAAAGCCCTTGGCAGCCTTCTTCTCTTCTCATGCGTTGAAGCCAAGGAAGAAGCCCAAGAGGAGGGAGACGCCTCCTCTTCTTTTCTCTTGCTGTTGGCGGCTGAAACAAAGGGGGAAAAGGGTGGCCACGGCTGGAGAGGAGAGGGCTTTCACACGCCCTAATGCTGCCCCATGCCCCTCTTAAATAGCATGTGGAGCTCCTACTTTGTAGGAGCTCCTTTGATAGTTTTCCAAGAGGGGCGCCTCCGCATCTTCATGCCGCACCCAAGAGGATAAGGAGGAGGGGCGTGATCCCCTCCTTCTTGTGATGCCCTAATCCTTCTCTAAGGAGTATTAGGTGTCCCTCTTATGGCTAAGTCCTAATCCAATTAGGCTTTAACTAAATCATGAATCAATTGGGTTCAATCTATACTAGTCCTAATCAAATTAGAACTTGAATGAACCATGACTCAATTGAACTCTTCAATCCTAATCCAATTAGGAGTCATGTTGATTCATTAGATTAATAATTAATTAGGACTTAAGAAATCCTAATCCAATTAGGACTTGTTTAATTCTAGTCCTAATCCAATTGGGACTCTGATCTGATTAGGTCTCTGGGAATCCTACTCCAAGTAGGAATCCAAATTTAATTCAAAACTCCTAATCTAATTAGGATTGTAGGAATCCTACTCCAAGTAGGAATCCTAGTCCTACTCCAAATAGGATTCCCAGTCCAAGTAGAAATCCCAGTCCTAATCCAATTAGGACTCTAGAAATCCTACTCCAAGTAGGACTCTTGCTTCAAGTCCAATTAATTAATTTTCTTTGTTCCTTCTTCAACTTATTATCAATCGAATTGATTACTTGTGATTCCTAATCACGATTCAACCATCGGATCGGTCAATGCCTCTAGTGTGTGTGACCCTATAGGTTCTACTCTGACTGGTAGTGAGATATATTGTGATCTCTATCATAATATCATTGAAAACTTCTTTCAATGGATTGGAACGATTCCAACTCTACTCATTAGGGTTTATCGATCATTGAGATAATCCCTGTGAGTCCCACCATCCACCAGTGACACCTAGCAGCATGTAGTGGCTACCCAGTAGAATAGAATGATGAACCTCTAGGTGCAGTTATCATGTGATACAGTCCTTCTATCGTGGATCCTTACAAGACGGAGGTCATGGATAACTCGTCAAACCCCTTCGTTTGTCATATGTCAAGATTTATTCGACTTAAGTTCGAGAGCGGAGAACTCTTTCTCCACTGTGCAATCTGCCCCGGCCGAGGTCTTACGAACTCAGTCTTATAAATCACATAGGATCTCTCCTTATCTATCAAGGTCAATAGATTCCTTATAGGTGCATGCCCTACTCCTACAGTGAACCTACTGCAGCCAATCTACACTGCATGGACCCATATGGTTAGAGACCATGTATATGTGCAGTCAAACTACAATAACCTCACTGTGAGTAGCCGAAGCATCGCAGGTCAAAGGACCAGTCACACTACTGCAACATCAAGCAAGTCACTGACGAGTGGATAGACATCCAAGTGACTTCTTATCTTGGTCATGCTCAGTACCCTTGTTCTTAACAAGCACCTGCACTATTACTTCAGTGTCGCCACACTGTGGACTCGAGTCTCGTCCATCCATAAGGAAAGCAATGTGTGCACTGATCGGATCGATCACCGTCCTTGTGATGATCCATTGATCAGGAGCATTCAGAATTTAATCACCAATGATGCATGGCTCAAATTCTTAACTCTTAAGAATACGCATCATCATCTTATTAATTCTTGGACGATTCATAGACACATAAACAATATGAATAAAAAGATGCCTTTTATTTATTCAATAATAAATAGTCAAGTACAAAATTATGTCCCTAGAATTAACAATGTGTCAACCAGATTGGCTTATAGGGCATACATCTAATAAGATCTAAAGCAGAATCAAATAAGGTTATCAAAGCTTTGAGACAAGTCCTAATGCTACTATAGATCCTCAGATGGTTGATTGAGGTGAACAAATATTGTTTAAGGAGAGCTGAAAGAACTAGTATTGAAGATATTTTGAAGTGTAGAAGATTGTGTTATAGGCCAATTAACAGGAGGCGGACAATGTATGCCATATTAGGATAGGCTAAAATGAGGTTAATAATAGACCAAGATCGATGGGACGTGAGTATCGGTCTAATAGTTGCTACATGGTTACTATTTTGATGCATGTGAGTGGATCTATATTGATTTTAGATTACTTGCATGGACCGGTAAATACTATATCTGAATTTGTCATCGGTAAGGATAAGCAACCTTACACTCCTTACTAGTTTTCAAGCTTCTGGTCATTTTCAATACTTAAGACTTTGTAAAAGTTATAAATGTTGTTGGACAATGATGATTCTATATTTTTTTAAATAAAATATCGAGCATATGATATTATAAAAATTGTCTTTTATCATAAAAGAGTGATTCCATCTATATTTTATTATTGATGACTTATTTATAAACTATGAACTCTAAAATATGATTTAGTATTTTCAACCTAATAGTCAATGTATATTTTCATAATATGGTTTTTTTAAAGAAAATATATATGCTTTATATTTGATTTCTTCCATCTAACTTGTTACTTGTACCATGTGACTTTAAATTTTGAGCCAAAGCACTGAATTATTATGTGTAAGCCATATCCACATAAATAATGAGGATTCAAAATACCTACTAAAAGTTAGATTTTTGAAAAGAAGAGTTAATAATTCCAAAACAATAATGCTCCATTAAAATTGAAGATCCACACCATTAAGGTTGATATATACTTTTTGTGGGCACAAGTATGACGCATTCAAAGCAAGAAATATAAGAAACTGCAGTGGAAACAGTGCAGGGGTCAACTCATGCTGATCTGGAGTCGACCCCGACAGAGCTGGGGCCGACTCATACTGATCTGGGGTCGACCTCTACAGAGCTGGGGCCGACTCATGCTGATTGGGGTCGACCCCTGCAGAGCTGGGGCTGACTCATGCTGTTAAAGGGTCGACCCCAGGCCTGTGCCAGATTTAGGTAAAGACGAAAATTGGCCTTCTACCTACTTGAGACTCGAGTAATTTGAGTCTTGAGAGGGCTAACCATTATTAGGCTAGGTTTAAGCTCAAAGGGAGAGAGAGCATACAAATCATGGTTGTACATGGGCTTGGGTCGAGTGTTTTCTCATGTGGTTTAGCCTAGGAAGTTTTTGGGTTTGAGTCGTGATTGACCATGTATATATACACTCATGTGTTTTGTGTATGTAGTGCACTGAAATCAGATGATACTCCTTTCTTCCTGAAAACCCTAATTTCCATCCTTCTCTTCCTCACATGCACATAGGCCGCCATCTCTAAGAACCCTAGGGCACACAACCATCAAAAAAGGAAGAAGAGCCTATTTTCACTTGGCCCCGATTCTCCTCCACCATCAAAAGAACCAATGATCCACGCCTCTAGCAACCAAGGAAACGTCCCAGGTAATGTGGTTTGAGGCGGTTCATCTTTCCACAACAGGGATCAGACCTTCCCATCCCCTACACCTTTCTCTCTCTAAAAAAAAAAATTTAACTACATCTTTAAAAGTGGGTGAAAATAAAAATATATATTATAAATATCTTTAATTTATTATATTTGATAGATCCAAAATACATGAGTGGGCACATAAATTGATGTTCCATTTCATTGATCATTATCTAAAGATCTTAAAATATAGATAAATTTGAATTCAATGGATTTTGATGGTAACATCATGCAAAATATATTATCTTTCTATTGAAATTGTCTATTTTTGTATTCATTTTATTCTTATATTAAAGATCATCAAAACATGATGTTGGTTTGAAGGCAATCTTTATGGTCTAGAGCATTCAACTATTTATGTCTTTAATTTAGATTATTCATCATAGTTTTTAAAAATGATCAATCCAACCCACAATTTATTTAGTGATGAGAATACACCATATATCAATCAAATTGTTGAACTTTCATCGATATATTGATGATACAATGCATATGGTAGATCATGCTAATAAAACCATTAGAAAACAAATTCTCAAACATCATTAGCATGAATACACCTAAAACAATCTAGCCATTGAAATTTTCTTATTAGTTTGGAAAAATGAATTTTATTCCATGATTTGACATGACCATATAACACCATGCTTTTTGTTTGTCTTCTATTATTTCCTGTAACAACCATAACTTTCATTTTAGTGGTCACTAATGGTTTCAAAGTATATCCTTTATTAGGTATATAGCCACAAGGTCAGCAATCAAAAACAACTCAAATAACTATAATTTTAAAAATAAGAAAAAATTTAAATATATTACTATTGGTATGTTTACATATCAATGTAACTTAAACTGACATGGAATGACAATGACCGACAAACAATATAAATAATTTCAATTTGCCAATATGTTGCTCAATATATTTTATGTATTTCATGAATAATTCATAAAATTTGTGAATAATGGAACAATTACAATTTGATTACTAGAAAATATTTTAACAAATAATTTTATTAAGAAAAAATATGAGAGTAGTTCAAGATGTTTTCAATAATTTGAATAATGTTACAACTACAATTCACCATATATGGAAGTACTTGAAACCATGCACCCCACTAATGTTCAGTTCCATGCAGTTTTTCATGCAAACACGTGGCAGAGAACCTAGCATCCTTCTCTCCTCCTTTGTTGGATCCCATCGAGGAAAAGTTCTAACCTTTTCTTCAACACTAGAGTGAGAGAGTGAGAAAGATGGGTCATGGAGAGGATGCAGAGGAACGGATGATGGGAAGACGGGCAGAGGATGTTATGCGGTTGCCGCAGGAGGAGAGAGAGCGCATAGACAGAGTGGCAAGCTTTGTTGCTAGAGATGGAGATTTGACGGAAATTATTCTTTTGAGGCTTCTCAAGATCACCAAGAACCATCAACGATGGGGTTTCCTGTCGCCAGACCATCCCCACCATTCCTACCATCTCCGCCGCAAGATCTCTGAGCAATGCCGAGCCATTCGACCACCCCGGTCATAGCTTGAAGCCCAGTCTATATGGATGCTTGGGAGTATCAAAGTAGCACTGGTTCATGGAATAATATACGTAGGACATCATTACCTGATCAAGGACTAGATATGTTCTCTTCTCTATTTATTAGTTCTTACGGATATTGATATGAGATTTGGACTTGCAAAAACATGCAATTGCTAAACTGTTAACGGGCACATGAAATCTAATTTCCTTTTTGAAATAAATAAATTTGACTATTATATTTAGAAAATTAAATAGTGTGTATTCCACTTTGTGTTTCCTTGCTATCTGGTTCTGTTAAACTATTCATCCTCTACTTGAAGTGAAACCAGTTAGTCACACCGTAGGTGTCTCGTACTATCTTTTATATTTTTCTATGTTGTTTATTTTGAGGACTATTTCATGATTGACTAATAGATATGGTAACTTAGGTGAGTCGAGCAAAGTTCCATTTAGAATAAATCTAGGTTGGATGAAAATGTGCTTACAAGGATCTAATTTAGTTGGGAAAATGCAACCTCATATAGCACATTTGCTTTGTTTAAATCAAGATAGCTAGAAAAAATCAGGAATAATAAATAACATAAAAATAATAAATCTATTTCTATTGGAAAAAATAACATGAAATGATATCATTAATTGATGATAACGTAAAAATTCCATCATAACTACATAAGAAAATCTGTTTCTATTATAATAGAAGTCCGATTCTATTATTTCTAAAATATTGTTGGAGATCTCGATCAAAAGGAGATAAGGCAAATATTTATATAAAAATAGAAGTTTAAAGAACTTAGCTCTTGAGGATGAAGATCAAGGAAAACCTTTAGTCATTGTTTTTAGAAAAAAATCATTCCTCCGATTGTACTAGATCCATGACACTATTCTCCTAAGGTACAATAAAATTCTTCTTAGTCTTCCCCCTTAGGATGTGCATGCAAGGGCATTTAACTCAAATCCTTGATGTTTGTGAATCGCTTAGGTCTTTTAGAAAATGTAAAAGTCATAGAGAAATTAAAAGGATGAATTGGGCCTTGCCCAGTAACCGTACGCTTTTGTTGGGCAACGAAAACTTTTGGATTTGATTCTTAGATGGTGCATCCCCAAGAATTTTGGCCTACTTGATTATAGTATGACTTGGTCTCTCTCACCCTCTCTCAAGAAAATAGAGCAATTGTAAGGAAGAATAATAGAGAAAAATAGATGGAAGATGATATCTTCTTATTATTTTAAGAAATATATTGTGTCTATTCCATAAGTACCTCTAGAGAAAGGACCATGGCAACGGTAAAAGGTGGCTTTGAGTCACTAATAGATCTTTAAAATAAGAAAGTTAAAAAAACTAAAAGAAAAGGGTGGACAAGGATGGCCAACTGAGCCCAATCTTCGAGAAACGCTTGAGGATACTATCAGGAAAGGCTCAAGGGTGAGGTACCTTCTCCTTAGGCATGAAGAACTAGGCTTGTATTTTCTCATGTGAAAGGGAGATTAGGGCATGTACACCATGCATTAACTAAATAGATGCATGGTCATCAGGGTTTAGAAATCAAAAGACATCTAGGCTCTAAAGTACACCCAAACAATGCTATAATTAGGGCTTTGATGGTAATGGGGGGCAAAATGGATCGTCCTACTCAGGGCAAGGGATCGTCCCGTTCCAGCCGAGCAGACCACAACATCGACCAGATAGGACTACGGTCCTGCTCAGAATCAACCCAACCTCGGACTCCGCTGAAGACTCAGTTGGCCTCGGCCGGATCTCTCTGTTACTACGACCTGCAGTAACCTCTTTTGATGTTTATAATGACGTCCCGAGCCCAAGCTCGGAACGTCCTGCTATGTCAGCTGCGAGCCAACGAGCTTCTTCGACCGCAGGACTATTCGCCGACGCACCCTGACCGAGCTCAAGGCACCATTTATATTCGCCGACGTGCCTTGACCGAGCTCGAGGCGCCTTTTATATTTGCCGACGCACTCCGACTGAGCTCGGGACGCCTTCTGTATTCGCCAATGTACCCCGACTGAGCTCGGGGCACTTTCTGTATTCGCCGACGCGCCCCGACCGAGCTTGAGGCACCTTTTGTATTTGCCGACGCGCCCCGACCGAGCTCAGGGCATCCTTTGTATTCACCGACACGCCCCGACCGAGTTCGGGGCACCCCCTGTATTCACTGACGCGCTCCGACTAAGCTCGAGGTGCCTTATCCATCAACATGCCCCGACCCTCGAGCTCGGAGCACTCTACCGGGGAAACCTCAAAACTGGAGAAACTAAGTCGACCTCAGCATCCGCCAAGCCGACCTCGCTGAATATATGATGCGACCTCTCATCGCGTTTGGTCTCTCCCACAACCGCATCGACATGCGTGCCCACGCCCGCCTACGTGGCCGTACACTACAACATCACTGTGTCATGCTTTGCTTGCTAGCAAATGTTAGCCAAGGATAATGCCATGCTGCTCCAGCCATACTCCGTCACACCCATCAACGCCTTACCGAACAGCCTACATCGTGCGCCTCAAGCAAGCTCTAGCTGCGTGCCATCTGTCTAAAACCCATCTCCTCTCATGATGAGGACGGGTCATTCCTCCGCCACCTGGGCATCTCTACCGATACTATAAATAGCCCCATCAGGTAACATAAGGGGGACTTTTGGACTAAGAAAGATCCACTCTAACTTGATCGTCGAAGGGTCCTCACCGAAACCACCAGTGAGGCTTTGTGCAGGTACACTGTTGCGCAGGAGGTGGCTCTTCTTTCTCTGCCCCAGCCGGTAGCTCGCTCGACTCCCCCAACGTGGTCACCCTCGGGCCAAATTTGAACCACAACAGATGGTATTGGCACTCTTTGAAAAATTAGATCAAGAGGTCTTGGACCCTATTTATCCATCTAGATGCCCTAAAAATTAAAAAAAAAGATATGCATACTACACAACAAAGATGCAAAGATTAAACTAAAAGCAAATGGAAAAAACGAATGGAAAAATGAGCATCTTTGTGGTAGTTTAATACGATCTAGCTTGCATCCTCCTCTTTGGAGGTGACTCCTTAGGTGATCTTCCCTTTTTTGGACTCATCTTTGCCCTTGCTTGGACTCGTCTTTGCCTTGAGATTTCTTGAATCTCAAATGGAATGCTTCTTCTTAAATTTGAGAGATCTAGATCTAGGAGAATTTGGGTAGAAGAAGAAAAGAAGAGGAGAGGAAAGAGCTTGAGCTAAGAGAAACTAATGTTAAAGCTAGGAGATTGAATGGGAGAGAAGGATCAAAAGAGCTAGAAAAGATTGGAAGGCATTCAATTATATCCTCCAAGGGTCAATCTACAAATAGTGACAGGAATTAATGGTGGAGCTTGAATATTTAAAATTAAAGAAGAGTGGAGATGATGTCAAATCACATCCTATTGTTGGTCTGAGGACTATTGTTGGTCTAAGAAGAGAACTATGGATCTAAGGCTTATTTTGATCGCTAGAATACACTCTCTTAGATCAGAGAGCTAGAAGTGCATCCCACCATTTAACTTTAGAAGTGAATCTTATCTACAGATTATAAAGATCAAACTTATTTGATATTCTCACTTTTTTCTGTTGTTTGAGGATTTTTGGATAGATTCTGGATATTTTTGGGGTGATTTTCGTTAATTGGGGTACAGATGTCCAAAAATATAAAATTTTAACTAAGATATACCTAGGTATATACCTAGGTTATAAGAGAGGTCGTGGTTAAATTTTGAGTTTGATCTAAGCTCGTTTGACTAGGTTTCAAAAATTATTAAATTTAGGCTCAAAAGTGAATCAAGTTAGGTTCAATCAAACTGCATATGTGGAAATTAATCAGATTGGGCTTGGAGTAGTCTAATGGGATCCATAAGTCAGTACACAAGGTCAAAATAAGGGATAATTGATAGGTAATTTGGTGACAATCAGATCAAGTTAGTAATCAAGCTAGATTGGGTGAATTCAAGTTGGCCCATTCAGGTTAATTTATGAAATTAGTGGGAATATTGCTCAATTGGGCTTACAATTTCTCAATTGAAGATGGAATTAGTTAGAGGAGAGAGCCAATTAGTTTTGAAATGACTTGTATAGGAAAATTGCCGACGCTTTTAAAAAGCGTCGGCTATTTTTGGCGCTGTATAGGAAATTGCCGACACTTGTAGAAAGCGTCGGCAAAAATGCATCGTTAAAACCTCTTTTTCCTATAGTGGTAGAAAGATGTTGAAATAGATGATTTAGGGTTTAAAATTGAGGCAGATGGATCAATTGATACAATTAAGTATGAGTAAGTCTAATTGAGAGTGTGTTGATCAATTGAATGTAGTATTGATCAATTTCAGGCTTGTTGAAACAAGAAAAGGAGGTTATTAAGATGCAGATCTTTGAAAAGTAAGAAGCTTTTGATGTAGAAGTATGATCCCTGTTGATTTTAGGTCTATGAGTTTAAAGTAGTTTCTCGGAGTGTGTCTATATATTCTTTGCCAACTATGGCTCACTTAAAATTAATCATTTTCATAAATGTTAAAGATCAATGGACTCTAAATCGGTTTATCATGGGTCATGGCCGTGCATAATTAATTGAGTTTAGGGCCTTGCACCCTCAACATGTGTATAAGATGCTCATATCATATAGCATCTCTTAGCTTCTTTTAACTTGGTATCTTAGCTCTGTCAACTCTACGTAATATCGAAAAAGCAAGAAAATTCCTCGGTCCCTTTGTTGTTGAAAGGAACCCTTGCGGGCTGCATGCATTTATTTTCAAAAAATTACAGCGGAAGCATTTAAAAATTAAACTATTTAATTTTCATGCATGCTAGAGATCAGATCTATACAATAAAAAATAAGAACCATGATTTAAATATTTATGTAAAGCATGAAATAATGATTGTATGTCTAACATACAATTCTGAAATTTCAGCAACCCTGAAATTTCAGCAACCATATTTAAGATCTAATCTTAACTTTAATGAGATCAAATCTCATACCTGATTTTCTGGAGGTCTTGGATGACTCCTTGATCACGCTTTGCAGCCACACATGTGTCCGTCCTCTATAGATTGTCCATGCGAAGCCCTAGGTAGATCGTTTTCCGCGGGAGTGCTAGCTCGCGCTGGAACACTGCAGTGGCTGAAGCTTTCTCCTTCTAAACACTCAACCTTCGATTGTTCTTCAAGGAGATGGAGGATAGATGTGAGGAAGAAGGAGAAGAAGGGATGGAGGCCCTCAGAGAATTTTTTCAGAATTTTTTCAAAACTCTAAATATTTTATATTTTGAACCCTATGTGTGGGGCTCTTTTATAGCCTAAAGATCCCCCCATGCCTCACACCTAACTTAGCCAATTAATTTGGCTGATAAAATCCCCAAAATATTATGGTGATTTGGAAGCTAAGAGGCGATAGACATATCCAAATTTTGTGCATTTTGGATCCCTAAATGATAGGACTTCATGCATCCAAAGTTCGGTCGCAGACCACCCTATTTCATGCGCCATGCAATCCCTACAAATTAGGAAATTCATATAAATCTTTTTAGGAAGATTTGAGGCACAATTTTTATAGAAAATATGGCTCCACGCCTCCTCTCTTCTCATGCCAATTTTTGGCTAAAAATAAATAGGATAGGCATGAGAAATCTTAGGATATGTATTCGTATGCAATGGAGGATCGGTAAATTAGAAGAGTTCCAAGCAACCGATTATTGCAGATTCTACCATGGAAGCGGAGTACATTGCTGCATCGGATGCTGCGAAGGAAGCATTCTGGTACAAAAAGTTTGTCGAAGAGCTAGGAGTCATGTCATCAGATGCCATAACCTTTTTCTGCGACAACAACGACGCCATAGCACTAGCTAAGGAGCCGAGGTTTCACCAGAAGTCCAAGCACATAGAGCGGCGATTTTATCTAATTCACGACTACCTCGAAAAGAAATATGTAGAGGTGCAGAGAGTAGACACCACTGATAACGTAGAGAACCCATTCACTAAGCAGCTGAGTCAGAAGAAATTAGAAGTCCATCTTGAGAAAATGGGACTTAAATACATGTCTGATTGGCTATAGTGCAAGTGGAAGATTGTTAGAAGTATGCCCTAGAAGCCAACATGGCTGACGCATATTTGTAATCTGGGGTACAAATTTGTAATTTGACACTTATTAATAAATAAGATTGGGCAATTTATTTTTCATTCATGTTTGTATGTGTCCATGAATCATCCAAGAAATTAATAGATGATGACACATATTCTCAAGGAGTTGAGAATTTGAGGCATGTGTCATTAAAAATTAATTTCTAAATGCTCCTGATCGATGGATCCATCACGAGGGACGATGATCGATCTGCTGAGATTAGTGCACAAATCACTTAGTAAGATGGACGAGTCTCGAGTCCACGGTGTAGAGACACTGGAGTAATTATGTGAGTACTTGTTAGAGAACAAGGTATTGAGCGTAACCAAAGATAGTAGTCATATGGATGTCTATCCACTCATCAGTGACTACTTATGCTGCAGTTGTATGACTGGTCCTTTGACCTGCGATGCCTCAGCTATTCACTGTGATGTTGCCGTAGTTTGACGAGCATGTGAACTTGGGCCCTAGCCATTCGGGTTCTTGTAGTGCGAATTGGCTACAGTAGGTTCATTTTGGAATAGGGTTGCATCTAGATGGAATCTATCGACCTTGATAGATTAGGAGTGATCCTATGTGATTTATGAGACTTAGTTCGATAAATTTCTGACCAGGTATATTGGAAAAAGAGTTTTTCATATCTCGAACTGAAAGTCGTATAAATTTGACATATGACGGACGATGGGGTTTGATGAGATATCCATAACCTCCATCACGTCGGGATCCATGATAGAGGGACTGTATCATATGCTAACTGCACCTAAAGGTTCAGACATTCCATTCTGCTGGGTTGCCACCACATACTGCTAGGTGTTACCAGTGGATTGTGAGATTCGAAGGCATTCACTTGGTGATCAATGAACCCTGAGAGTAGAACTGAAATCGTTTCAGTCCACTGAAAGGAGTTTCAGTGATATTGAGATGGAGATCTCAATATGTCTCACTACCAGTCAGAATAGAACCTACGGGGTCACACACATAGAGAATTTAATTAGTCAGACTATCATAATTATGATTTGGAATCACAATAGAAATCAATCATCAATATGATTGGTGATTGAATTAACCCACTAAGTATTTGTGAGTTAATGAAAGAAGAATTAAGTGGAATTGATTGCAATTGGATTGCAATTGGGCTGATTTAATGAGCCAAATCAAATTGGGTTCGGCCCAAATTAATTTGGATTCATGATTGGGTCAATTTGATTAAACCAAGGATTGTGCGGATTTTAAAGACCACATGTCGTCATAGGATGAATATGACTTAAGTCGTGTTCATACTATGCGGACTTTAAAGTCCACATGGCGTCATAGGATGCATGCTCCCAAATCAATTAATTCTCCTAATGAGATTAGGAATCCAAATGTGATTAGAAAATTAATCAATTGATTAAGTGGACACATGTCATGCATCTATAAACACAAGGATTGAACACTTGGCATTAATCCAAGGGTGGGTTATAGTCCTGTTCGTCCTTTTCTGTCTAACTAAAAATATGCTAAACGTTGTTAGAACCGACGAACAAAGTTTAAATTTAATTTTTTTTACTCTTACCTTTTCTACTCGAAAAATAGCGGTTGTAAGAGGTCGATCCACAGGGAGGCGATTGGAGTTGCATAAAAATTAGAACGTTCACTTGGATTCAAAATCGATTTTTGAATAATAGAAGAAAAACATTATATCGGAGATGATGATGGATTCTCTAGTCTACCGAAAAATGATTTTTAATTAAAATTAACTAGACGACATGTACTTAGATTCAAAAAGCATTTTTAATAAAAAATAAAGCTCTGGCATAAAATTAAAATGGATGAAAACAGTGCTTAGGGAGATTGAAGACTAGAACATCGATTTCATGAAAGAAATTTTAATGTATTAAAGAAAGATTATAGAATCTGAGGAACGAAAATTAAAAACAACATAAATTAAAAACTTTAGCATTAATACAACTCTTTATTAAACTAAATCTAAAAATCCCAAAACAACATGTTTCAAAATAAAACTCCTACTAAAAAAAATTAAAACATTGCTCTCAATTAAACTAAAGAAATAGGAACAACATAATGCCCAAAATCACTAATACACAAATTAAAAACATAACTTCTAAAAAAAAGTAAACAACTAAAACAATAAAAAATACTAAGGAAACGTGATGCTCTGTTTTCAAATCTGAAAACAGAGCATTACTCTTCCCCTCTTTCTTCTCTCACAAACAGAGCACTCTCCTCTCTTGGCTTCCACCCCAACCGATGGCCTCCCTCTTCCCTAGTTCTAGGCCTCCACTAGCAACCGAGCACACCGCTCCCCTCTTTCTCCTTCTCCTCTTATAGCCGCAGGGTCACTTGGATTTTGGGTGGAATCACGGATCATCCGGGATGCTGGGAAGGAGGAGGAAATGGTGGCAGATTGCTCCGGTCGACTTCCCTCTTTGGCCGCGGAAGCGAGATCGCCGGACTCCTGA
This sequence comes from Phoenix dactylifera, assembly GCF_009389715.1. NCBI lineage: Eukaryota > Viridiplantae > Streptophyta > Magnoliopsida > Arecales > Arecaceae > Phoenix > Phoenix dactylifera. The sequence goes on along the minus strand of NW_024068978.1, from coordinate 37,826 downwards.
TGCGGAAGGGAGGCGCGGACTTCCTTCTTCGGGCGCTGCTGGGATCACGGAGAAGGGGCTGGAATCGCCGGTGATTGCGGAGGATTTGGAGACGGGCGAGCTGGGAGCGAGATCAACGGGAGGAGCCAGCACGGAAGCTTGGATGCGGAGGAGAAGATTACGGAAGAGCTGGGATTTGGGACGGATGCCACGGCTGGAATCCGGAAGAGCTTGAGATGCGGACGGGATGCTGGCTGAAGAGGAAGGTGGGGACGCGCTGGCAGTGACGGCTCCGAGATGGCTGGGCTGCGTTCGAAACGGGCGCCTGGGATTTGGGATGCTGCATCTGGGAAGGATGCGGAATCACGGAAGAGCTGGGATCTTCCGTGATCGATGGGAGGAAGATGGCAGACGGGCGTGGGATGATGGCATTCACGGCTTGGATCCTGGCTGGAGCTGGGAGATGGGGCTCTCGAATCCCGAAGAGGGGGGGCGTTGTGCGATCTTTGGCCCTCCTGATATGGGAGCTGGGAGACACCAAGTTCAGTCATTAAAAAAAAAAACAAATAATGTGATGTGAAATTTGGTTTGTAAACGGACGGACTCAGATCGTCACGGATCATTTGTTCTGACTGGAGATCTATTGCAAGTCTTTCATGGGTCACCCAGCACCTCATAGTTATGGTATGGCCAAATTAGATTTGCCCAAAATTATTTCCCAAAAGCACAAAAGAAATGGACCCGATTCGGATCCGAACCTGACTCGGGCCCGACCCGATCTTCAACCGGGTCAGATCTGGGAAGGGATCCTTCTTAAGTCAAATTTGTACTCAATGTGCATTTTATTTCCAATTTATGAAAATCTGTTTCAAACCCACATATAATATTAATCTAGTAAATTTATCATTATCGGTTAGCAATAATACTAATTTAGGTGACATGTAGGTCGCATTTTTGTGCTCTCATCACACCCCCCAACTAGCTTATTGCTAGTCTCTAGCAATTTAGTACGAAAATGATAAAATGAGAGTGCAAAAGTGTAATTTATTATATAAATATACTAAGATAAATACTCATTTTCGTAGAGCATTACGATTGCACTTAGCACGTGCAACAAGCCTTTAAACCCCTAGGTTACCCTAGTGGATGAGTGTTGTCTCGTGAGGGTTTGCAGTGAAGTTATCCACAAACTTCAATCCCAAAATAATATTTGGTTTGTGAAATGAAAGTCTAATTTCAAGTACATGACTGATAAGAATTTCAAAAGCACACAAGATTTTAATTACTAAGTAGCCCAAATCTAGGTTAGTATATGTTACGGGGGAATTTAGCCACCATGCCCCACGTGACCGGCACGCGCGCCCAGGAAGACTACGGCAGTCCCTTGATCCAGCAATCCGACCCCGAGTCGGATATCTTCGGCTCCGCAGCCCGACCCCGAGTCGGCTGCCCCTTGATCCAGCAATCCGACCCCGAGTCGGATATCTTCGGCTCCGCAGCCCGACCCCGAGTCGGCTGCCCCTTGATCCAGCAATCTGACCCCGAGTCGGATATCTTCGGCTCCGCAGTCCGACCCCGAGTCGGCTGCCCCTTGATCCAGCAATCCGACCCCGAGTCGGATATCTTCGGCTCCGCAGCCCGACCCCGAGTCGGCTGCCCCCTGATCCAGTCATCCGACCCCGAGTCGGCAATCTCTCGACAACAACAGACTGTTCCTCTGAGGCACGCCGCGGCCCCCTGCTCCACTACTCCCTGCAACGGCCGTATCCCCGGAAAAACCCCCCAGCCTGATATATATGAGGCTGGGGGGGGAAGGGGGAGGGTAAGCAAAGGTTTTCCAGAGTATTCTCTTATCCGTTACTACTATCTCTCCTTCTCCTTCAATCTCCTCTGACTTGATCGTCGGAGGGCCCCCACTACCCCAGTGGTGGTGCGAGGCTTGCCTGCAGATTTCTCGGTTTGGACCACCAGCAACAGTTGGCGCTAGAGGAAGGGACGGATCTCAGAGCGATCGTAATGGCACGACGAGGTGGTCGTGGAGCTTCCAATGCTTCCGGTCGCGGGGCCTCTCGCGCCACTGGCCGGGAGGCCGCTGCATCCTCAACACGCTCTCAGCAACACTCCACCGCCCCACCGCCCATTCAGATGGTCGAAGCCGCCCAGTTCGACCAGCTAACCCAGCAGGTTCGCACCCTCGCGGAGGCGGTGCAGAATCTGCAGGGTGCGATGTCCCGGGCGCCGCAGCAGGCTCAGGAGCCGCCGCTGCCTGAGCGTTCGCCTGTCCTCCTCAACCCGCGTTCCTTCCTCTCCCATGGGGAGGAGCGCCGACGCGAGGAGGATTCTCGAGCACGCTCCATTCTGCCGGGACCTTTCCACCGGAGCTGCGCGGGGTATGAGAGGCGGGCCCGGGCGCGTTCCCAGACCCCCCAGTCCTCGAGGAACCCGCGCTCCAGTCGATCCCCCTCTCGCCGCTCCTTGTCTCCCACCCACCGGTCGCGTTCCCTGGACCGGCGGGTGGACGATCTCCACCGACAACTCCAGGTCCTGAAGGGCCATTCCAAAGATCCCTTCGCCGACTTAGAGATCTCCTCCCAGCCGGCGCTCGCCTCGAGGATCCTGCGGACCCCGAATCCGCCGGGGTTCAAAATGCCGGCGATCGAGCCCTATCACGGGGCGGCGGACCCGCGGGATCACGTCGAGAGTTTCAGGACCCTTATGCTCCTCCACGGAGCATCAGATCCCCTTCTCTGTAAGGCTTTCCCGGCAATCCTCCGTGGCCCGGCGAGGGCATGGTTCGCCGGGCTGGAGGCTGACTCAATCCGGTCCTTCGACCAGTTCACTCGCCTCTTCATCACTCATTTCGCCGTCAGTAGCCGGCGGCGACTGGTCTCCGACTCCCTCTTTGATGTCCGGCAAAACGAGGGAGAAAGCCTGCGGGATTATCTTACCCGCTTCAACAGGGCTACGCTGGAGGTCCGAAACCTGAGTCAGGAGGTAGCTCTTTCAGCCCTGAAGCGTGGCTTCCGGAAGGGCAGACTCACCTTCTCCCTGGACAAACGCCTCCCGCGGAGCTTCCCAGAGCTGTTGTCCCGGGCGAACCAGTATGCGGACGCCGAGGAGGCGGCCGCCCACCGGAGCAAGGAGGCCGCCGAGATCCCACAAAAGCTTGGGAAGAAAAGGCGGAAAGAGGCACGCCAGAGGAGGAGCCAGAGGAGGAGCCCTCGGCCTACAACGCTATCCTCGGGCGACCCGGGCTGAACGCCCTTCGCGCGGTGGTCTCCACGTACCACTTGCTCATGCGGTTCCCCACGGCGGTCGGGATCGGAGAGGTCCGAGGTGACCAACCGACCGCACGGCAATGTTTTCTAGCAACCCTCAAAGGGAAGAAGCCCGTGGAAGCCCTAAGCGTCGAGTCCCTTGATGCCAGAGACGAGGTGGCCTTGCGGCATGGGGAGCCGGCCGAGGGAGTGGTCGAAGTCCCCCTTGAGGAAGGCCGCCCCGACCGGGCGGTCCGGGTCGGCGCCAATCTCGACCCGGGAGCTCGGGCCCGGTTGGTGGAATTCCTCCGAGCCAATGCCGATGTATTTGCCTGGTCGGCGGCCGATGTACCTGGGATCGACCCGGAGGTCATTTCTCACGCCCTCAACGTCGACCCGACCCACCGACCAATAAAGCAGAAGAAGAGACACTGTGCCCCGGATCGGATCCGGGTGGTCGACCAGGAGGTAGACAAGCTCTTGGAGGCAGGATTCATAAGGGAGGTAAGCTACCCCGAGTGGCTGGCAAATGTTGTACTTGTCCGGAAGGCGAGCGGGAAGTGGAGGATGTGCATCGACTATACCGACCTGAACAAGGCGTGCCCTAAGGATAGCTTTCTGCTTCCGCGAATAGACCAACTGGTCGACGCGACTTCCGGATATCAGCTGCTGTCTTTCATGGACGCCTTCTCCGGTTACAATCAGATAATGATGGCCCCACAGGACGAGGAGAAAACTGCCTTTATAACAGACCGGGGGCTGTACTGCTACAAGGTAATGCCCTTCGGTCTGAAGAATGCTGGCGCCACTTACCAGCGCCTCGTCAACAAAATCTTCAAAGAGCAAATCGGCCGGAACATGGAGGTGTATGTGGACGATATGCTGGTGAAGAGCCGCCATGCAGACCAGCACATCGCGGATTTGGAGGAGACTTTCACCACCTTGCGGAAGTTTCGCATGAAGCTGAACCCAGCGAAGTGCGCCTTCGGCGCTTCGGCCGGGAGGTTCCTCGGTTTCATTGTCAACCAGCGGGGTATCGAAGCCAACCCAGACAAAATCAAGGCCATCCAAGGTATGTCCCCTCCGACCAAAGTAAAGGAGGTTCAGGAGCTCGCTGGAAGGGTCGCCGCGCTTGGACGATTTGTGGCAAAATCGGCCGAACACTGCCAACCATTCTTCAAGGTGTTAAAACGCCCGAAAGACTTCCTCTGGACGGCCGAATGTCAAGCAGCATTCGACCAGCTCAAGGAATACCTGGCGTCTCCTCCCCTACTGTCCAAGCCGCAAGAAGGGGAGATGCTCTACCTCTATCTGGCGGTCTCCCCAACCGCGGTTAGTGCGGTGCTGGTTCGGAAAGAGGCAAAGCTCCAGAAGCCTGTGTACTACATCAGCCGGGTCCTACGGGATGCCGAGACGCGGTACACGAAGGCTGAAAAGATCGCCTTCGCGCTGCTGACCGCGACCAGGAGGCTTCGCCCCTATTTCCAGGCTCATTCGGTCACCCTCTTAACCGATCAACCACTACGGCAGATCCTCAGCAACCCCGAGAATGCAGGACGACTGGTGAAGTGGGCAGTAGAACTCGGTGAGTTCGACATCCGCTACCAGCCTCGACCCGCCATCAAGGCCCAGGTGCTCGCAGACTTCCTCGCTGAGTGCACGGTGCAGGAGGCGGAACCTAGACCGCCGGAAACGCCCAGCCTCGACCTCCCGATTTGGACGCTTCACATCGATGGGTCGTCGAACCCCGAGGGTGGAGGGGCCGGGCTGGTCCTTACTAGTCCTGATGGAGTGATAGCCGAGTATGCCTTGAGGTTTGGATTTCCAGTGACCAACAACGAGGCGGAGTACGAGGCCCTAGTCACGGGACTCAAACTCACCAGAGAGCTCGGCATTCGGCATTTGAAGGTCTTCACCGACTCCCAGCTGGTGGTCGGGCAGGTTCGTGGGGAGTTCGAGGCCCGGAGCCCGACCATGCAGAACTACGTCCGGAAGGTGCAAGCACTCATTCCCGACCCCGGCAGTGTCGACATTCAGCAGGTCCCCAGAAGCGAAAATGCCAGGGCCGACAGGTTGTCCCGCTTGGTGGGCACAGAGGCGCACAACTTGTCGAGGGCAATCTACCTGGAGACCCTGGATGCCCCGAGCATCGGCGAGGCTGGAGCGGTGATGGCGATTGATCCAGAGCCGTCTTGGATGGACCCGCTCGTCGCCTACCTCGTCGAAGGGATCCTCCCTGAAGACGAAGATCAAGCTCGGCGACTTGTCAAGAAGTCCGCCCACTACGTACTCTATGAAGGGAGGCTGTATCGGACCTCGTTCACCGCCCCCCTCTTAAGGTGCCTCCGCCCCTCGGAGGCGGCCTACGTCCTCGGCGAAGTCCATGAGGGCGTCTGCGGATCGCACTTGGGGGCTAGGTCCTTAGCGCACAAGATCATAAGGCAAGGCTATTATTGGCCTACCTTGTTGGAGGACTCGAAGGATCACGTACGGAAATGCGACGCCTGCCAGCGCCACGCCAATGTCCAGAGAGTCCCTTCTGTCCCCTTGGCACCAATCACCGCGCCCTGGCCCTTCGCACAGTGGGGAATGGATATCCTCGGACCATTCCCCGTCGCTTCAGCCCAGCGGAAATTTTTGATTGTTGCAATCGACTACTTCACCAAGTGGGTGGAGGCAGAGCCGCTGGCCACTATCACGGAGGCGCAAGTCCGGAAGTTCGTGAAGAAAAACATCATTGTCCGATTTGGGGTACCTCGGGTCCTCATCTCGGATAATGGTCGACAGTTCGACAACAAGCATTTCCGTGACTTCTGCGAGGAGTTCGGGATCGAGCATCGGTTCACATCTGTGTCGCATCCCCAAACCAACGGTGAGGCCGAGGTCACAAATCGGACAATCCTCCAAGGAATTAAGGCGCGAATCGGTCGGACGGGGCAAGCTTGGGTTGAAGAACTCGAGAATGTCCTTTGGGCGTATCGGACCACGCATCGGACCCCTACCGGGGAGACGCCTTTCAGCCTAACCTATGGCACGGAAGCGGTTGTTTCCGTGGAGCTCGGACTCCCCTCGCCCCGGGTCACCGCGCACCGACCCGAGGCCAATTCGGAGCAACTCCGAGGGAACCTGGACCTCTTGGAAGAAGCAAGAGAAATGGCACAGGTTCGGATGGCGATGTATCAGCGGAGGGTGGCCCGATATTATAACTCCAAGGTCCGACCGAAACTTTTCAGAATCGGAGATCTGGTGCTAAGGCGAGCCAAAGCATCTCAACCCGCGGAAGGTGGGAAGCTGGCGCCAAATTGGGAAGGCCCGTATAGGGTTCGCTGGGTAAACCGACCTGGCTCCTACCAGTTGGAGGCCCTAGATGGTCGAGAAATTCCGAGGAGCTGGAATTCCGCTAACCTGCGGGTGTATCACCAGTAGAGCGACAAAGCCAGGAAGACAGTTCGAAAAATGTACAATTCTTTTCATTTCAATAATTCCTGGTTACAACGGTGTGTTCATGTGATTACAAAGAATTCCCAGAGGGGAATTGGGGAGTAAAGAAAACAAGGAAGAGGTGGAGACTCCGTGGAGCTGAAGATCTGGGACCCCGAACCCTCCATCCGAAGCAACTGCAATCCCACCGGGCGTGGGTGCTTCTCCCCGGAGACGCCATCCACGCCTCACGCAAAGGACGAAGAGCCGGTGCGGACGAAGAAGAAGTGGACGAAGGAGGAGTTCCCGCTGCCTCCAGAGAAACGCCACCTCCAAGGGATATTCCGGTCCTCCCCAGGAGAAGGGGAGGGAAGGAATACAAGGGAGAAGAGCGCGAGGAGGCGCGATCCCGGATGAAGCGTCTGGCGCAGAGCTCAATCGGGAGGCGGGGCTGAAAGGAGGGGGATGTGATCCCGGATGAAACGCCTAGAGCGGAGTTCCGCCGGGGAGAACCTCCTTGTTGATCCCAGATGAAACGGCAAGTTGGCGGAAGTCGCGAGGGGCGCGCCTCCCGTTCCTCCGGTGGGGGTTTCCCAGCCACACGCCGGAGAGGAGGTCCACGATCCATGGTAACCTGAATAGCTCCGGCTTGGCAGGCTCCACCGCACCTGCACTTATATTTATAGCCAAACTGTGGCCCCCGGTCGTTCCGATGCGGGTGGCTCCAATAAAGGCGGGCGCACCGAATCCGGAGCCGTTCCAGCTCTCGAGGCGTATCCTCCCACGATCTCCTAAGCGTCGTTCTCCTTAATTGCATTCTTCATGCAGAACACTCCGGGCGGTGTGTATCCCACGGCCGACGTATCTCCGCTCGCGCCCAGGCCGCATCCGCCTCGAAGAACGCGCGTATCGCGGCCGCTTAACTGACACTCCTTGCAAGCAGCAACTGGCGATCCGATTCCCCAGGTAACGCCTCAATTAGCATTTAATACCCTTCTGGTGTTCCCCAGGCGACGCTTGGAGAAGAGGAGAAACACGATCGTAGCTGGCCACGGAGAAATCTCGTCGAGCGGCAATCGACAGGCGCGTGACCAACGAGCGGAATTCCCCGAGGCTCGGCCCTCGGATGCCAGGCTAACCCGATGATCATTCTGGGAGCAGACTAGCCTGAAGCCCCGACCGGTCGCCTCGGCTTGCGCCAGCCTTGGCCGACCAATGAGCGGAATTTCCCGAGGCTCGGCCCTCGGATGCCAGGCTAACCCGATGATCATCCCGGGAGCAGACTAGCCTGAAGCCCCGACCGGTTGCCTCGGCTTGCGCCAGCCTTGGCCGACCAACGAGCGAAATTCCCCGAGGCTCGGCCCTCGGATGCCAGGCTAACCCGATGATCATCCCGGGAGCAGACTAGCCTGAAGCCCCGACCGGTCGCCTCGGCTTGCGCCAGCCTTGGCCGACCAACGAGCGGAATTCCCCGAGGCTCGGCCCTCGGATGCCAGGCTAACCCGATGATCATCCCGGGAGCAGACTAGCCTGAAGCCCCGACCGGTCGCCTCGGCTTGCGCCAGCCTTGGCCGACCAACGAGCGGAATTCCCTGAGGCTCGGCCCTCGGATGCCAGGCTAACCCGATGATCATCCCGGGAGCAGACTAGCCTGAAGCCCCGACCGGTCGCCTCGGCTTGCGCCAGCCTTGGCCGACCAACGAGCGGAATTCCCTGAGGCTCGGCCCTCGGATGCCAGGCTAACCCGATGATCATCCCGGGAGCAGACTAGCCTGAAGCCCCGACCGGTCGCCTCGGCTTGCGCCAGCCTTGGCCGACCAACGAGCGGAATCTCCCGAGGCTCGGCCCTCGGATGCCAGGCTAACCCGATGATCATCCCGGGAGCAGACTAGCCTGAAGCCCCGACTGGTCGCCTCGGCTTGCGCCAGCCTTGGCCGACCAACGAGCAGAATTCCCCGAGGCTCGGCCCTCGGATGCCAGGCTAACCCGATGATCATCCCGGGAGCAGACTAGCCTGAAGCCCCGACCGGTCGCCTCGGCTTGCGCCAGCCTTGGCCGACCAACGAGCGGAATCTCCCGAGGCTCGGCCCTCGGATGCCAGGCTAACCCGATGATCATCCCGGGAGCAGACTAGCCTGAAGCCCCGACTGGTCGCCTCGGCTTGCGCCAGCCTTGGCCGACCAACGAGCGGAATTCTCCGAGGCTCGGCCCTCGGATGCCAGGCTAATCCGATGATCATCCCGAGAGCAGACTAGCCTGAAGCCCCGACCGGTCGCCTCAGCTTGCGCCAGCCTTGGCCGACCAACGAGCGGAATCTCCCGAGGCTCGGCCCTCAGATGCCAGGCTAACCCGATGATCATCCCGGGAGCAGACTAGCCTGAAGCCCCCGACCGGTCGCCTCGGCTTGCGCCAGCCTTGGCCGACTAACGAGCGGAATTTCCTGAGGCCTAACCCTCGGATGCCTGGCCTAGCGCCGGAAGAATTTCCTGAGGCCTAACCCTCGGATGCCTGGCCTAGTGCCGGAGGAATTTTCTGAGGCCTAGCCCTCGGATGCCTGGCCTAGCGCCGGAGGAATTTCCTGAGGCCTAACCCTCGGATGCCTGGCCTAGCGCCGGAAGAATTTTCTGAGGCCTAACCCTCGGATGCCTGGCGGAAGAATTTCCTGAGGCCTAACCCTCGGATGCCTGGCCTAGCGCCGGAAGAATTTTCTGAAGCCTAACCCTCGGATGCCTGGCCTAGCGCCGGAGGAATTTTCTGAGGCCTAGCCCTCGGATGCCTGGCCTAGCGCCGGAGGAATTTCCTGAGGCCTAACCCTCGGATGCCTGGCCTAGCGCCGGAAGAATTTCCTGAGGCCTAACCCTCGGATGCCTGGCCTAGCGCCGGAAGAATTTCCTGAGGCCTAACCCCCGGATGCCTGGCCTGGTGCCGGAAGAATTTTCTGAGGCCTAACCCTCGGATGCCTGGCCTAGCGCCGGAAGAATTTTCTGAGGCCTAACCCTCGGATGCCTGGCCTAGTGCCGGAAGAATTTCCTGAGGCCTAACCCTCGGATGCCTGGCCTAGTGCCGGAAGAATTTCCTGAGGCCTAACCCTCGGATGCCTAGCCTAGCGCCGGAAGAACTTCAAGAGTTAGGAGTCGGCGAGACGCTACCAAGAGTTAAAAAGAGGAAGGACGAAAGTGAAATGAAGAAACACTCTATTTGCATTAACTTTCATTGTTTCAGGGCCGAGACCCATACAACTTGGCAAAACGCCAACATACAAAGAAAAGGACAAAGAAAGGTACAGAGGGTCAGCTTGGAGGAACCCCTGGGTCGGGAACGCTGGGCACGTCCGCAAGGGGTAGGGAGGCGGTTGGAAAATCAGCAGGCAATGGCGCCGGAGGGGAGTCGAGGAGGGAGACCCCACTCAGGTCAATCCCGGGGTATTTAGCCGACACCCTTGCCAAGCCTTCATCGAAGCCTAAGACAAAGGAGTCGGACCCCGCGTCTGACATGTCACGGACGAACTCATCGGACTGACGATAGGCCTGTACCGCCTCCGACATGTCACGGATGAACTCGGCGGACTGACGATAGGCCTGTACCGCCAGACGCCCGATTTCCGCGCTCTTCTCGGCCAACGCCGCCTCTGCTCGCTCCGTAATCTGAGCTTTTGCCTCCATGACCTTCGCCACAATCCGGTCGTCCGCCTCGGAGGAGACCCTCAGCAGATCAGCCCGAGCCTCCTTGTGCTTCGCCTCGGCAGCAATGCAAGCAGCCTCAGCCTCCTCAAGGCGCGAATGAAGCTCTTGGTCGCTCGCGCGGGACTCCTCCAAGACCGACTCCAATTCGCCCAGCTTGGCTTCAAGAGACCGGGTTCGGTTGCGGGCGTTGTCGGCTGACCGCTGGCCTTCTCCCACCTCTCCCGGAAGTCGGCAGCCTTCCGGGACTGCTTTTCGGCCCGCTCCTCCGCCTTCCTGACCTCGCTTTCGAGACCCGAGGCAACCTTGAGTTGCTCCTGAGCCTCCAACAGTTGCCTCTCGAGGGCGGCGAAGCCGAGTGCCCGCTCTTCGGCCACCTGGAGCCTCGTCTCGAGGTCCCTGGTCGTCCTCCCCGCCGCAGCCTGGCCTCCCTCCTCTACTGCTTTCAGTTGGCTCTCGGCCCTCGCCAGGAGCCTCGCCTGTTCCTCGTGGCTCTCCTCCAGACGAATCATGTACTGGGCGAGCTAAAAGATAGGAAAAATGAGAGCGTCAGACGGGGATCAATAGAGCTTATGAGTGGCGGAAGCGACCAAAAGAACACTCACCGACATAAGACAGACGCAGCTGGCAGCCCCGACGTCAGGGATCCTCATCTGCCGGACCTGCCTACGGTCCTTCTCCAGCAGCACCGTCTCGATGAGGTTTCGGGCGCCGGCGAAAGTGAAGGCCGACCCCGACTTCGCCCCGGAGCCGGACGGTGGTTCTACAGCCTTACCCTTATCCATCGCTTGGGGAAGAGTCATGCTGACCGTGCTCGGGGCGGGGGCCGCTCCAGGAATCGACAGGGTCCCGCTCGGCCGGGGCCTCGGTGCGCCCCTCCTTCTCGTGTCATCCGAAGCCGACCGAGTCGAAGGCCGGGTTGGGGACCGATCGCGTCCAACCCGGCCGTCTCGGGCGCGCTCGGATGACACCTCCGGAATAACGGTAGTCTCATCACCGGAGGGCTGATACAGCGCCAACTGTCGGTCCGAGCCCGCGGCGTCCCCCTGATCGGTGGGTCCGGACCCGTCTGTCGGCGTCGGAGTTGCCTGCTGGCGGGACTTCTTCGCCGGTGGGACCCCGCTCGGAGGAGTCCGTTTCTTCCTCCGGACCGCTTCCAGTAGGGACGTCCTACCAACAGCCATCGCCTTGTCCGACCGCATGACGTCGTCGATTTCTGCAAAAAGGACGAGATGGTCGGAGACTGAGAAGCTGATGGAAAGAAGAAACGAAAGAGGAGAAAAAAGCCAAAAAAGAAGTGGTGGCGGGCTCACGGTCAGCGGGGACCGAGCTCAGGCCGACGTTCACCAAGGTGTCCTCAGAAATAAGGCGAGACACCGGGGGGAGCCGGCCCTCGGCAACCAACCCCTTCAAGACGGCGACGCCATCGGATTCCTCCCTCGACAACCTCGATAGGCCGATCGGGGACTTCATCGGCGTCTCCCAGGTTGCCCTGATTCTCCAAGAGGGATCTACGTCAATGAAAAAGAAACGCTCCTTCCATCCGTGAATGGAGGAAGGAGCCTCCTTGACGAGGCCGCACCCTCGCCGCGCCGCAAAGCACCACCACCCTCTGTCCTGGGGGTGGCCGTTCAGGCCGTAGCATTCCCAAAAGACATTCAGGGTGGCGGGAACCTCGTGCATGCGGCAGAGAACCTGGAAGGCCGTCAGGGCGCGCCATGAGTTCGGCACCAGTTGCGTCGGCGCCACTCTTAAACCCCGAAGCACCTGCACAACTAAGTCCGAGGGGGGAAAGCGGAACCCGGCCCGAAGGATGTCCTCGTTGATGGCGACCTTCCCTGGAGGAGGATGGGACATCCTCTCCTCAGGCCCCGGGAGCGCCCTAAATTGAAGAATGGGGCAACTCACCGGAAGGGAAGGAAGAACGGCTCCGAGAGCGTCAAAGGAGGAGCGAGCAAACAGTCCGACGGCAACGACAGCAGCGCAAGGGAGAAACTCGAAGATGCCTGCGAAGAGAAAAGCGGACGGGGGAGGGCCCCCGGTTAAATAGGCGAAAAGGCGGGTGACGCCTCGGTGACGCCAGAGGACGCCTGGCTGCCGAAGGATCGCTCGCGCCCCAAAGGCGAATCGACGCCATTAAGGAAGGATGTCCGCCGAAATCCGCAGACTGCCAGATCAGCGACAACCGCTATACGCCATAAAGGAGGCGGGGAGCTCGAAGCGCGCGCGCCTTTCTGAGGGATGGCGGCAATCTCGAAGCATCACTCCCTTCACCCGTTCCCCTCCTGGTTCCAGGCTCGGAAGTGGGGGGCTACTGTTACGGAGAAATTTAGCCACCATGCCCCACGTGACCGGCACGCGCGCCCAGGAAGACTACGGCAGTCCCTTGATCCAGCAATCCGACCCCGAGTCGGATATCTTCGGCTCCGCAGCCCGACCCCGAGTCGGCTGCCCCTTGATCCAGCAATCCGACCCCGAGTCGGATATCTTCGGCTCCGCAGCCCGACCCCAAGTCGGCTGCCCCTTGATCCAGCAATCCGACCCCGAGTCGGATATCTTCGGCTCCGCAGCCCGACCCCGAGTCGGGTGCCCCTTGATCCAGCAATCCGACCCGAGTCAGATATCTTCGGCTCCGCAGCCCGACCCCGAGTCGGCTGCCCCCTGATCCAGTCATCCGACCCCGAGTCGGCAATCTCTCGACAACAACAGACTGTTCCTCTGAGGCACGCCGCGGCCCCCTGCTCCACTACTCCCTGCAACGGCCGTATCCGGCGTTGCCCCACGATCCCCTGTAACAGCCGTACAAAGCGGAGCTCCACTATGCCCTGCCAGGGCCGTACCCAGCGCTGCCCCACGACGCCCTGTAACGGCCATGTCAGTGGCAGCCCCATCGTGCCACACGATGACGAATCCCCGGAAAAACCCCCCAGCCTGATATATATGAGGCTGGGGGGGGAAGGGGGAGGGTAAGCAAAGGTTTTCCAGAGTATTCTCTTATCCGTTACTACTATCTCTCCTTCTCCTTCAATCTCCTCTGACTTGATCGTCGGAGGGCCCCCACTACCCCAGTGGTAGTGCGAGGCTTGCCTGCAGGTTTCCCGGTGGAAGGTGGAGCGCAATCAACCCAACTCCAAGGGAACCCCGTTCACACCGCTGTGCCAATCGTTCTCGGTTTGGACCACCAGCAACAGTATACAATTTAAGTTGAAGTCATTAAGTTTTCCGTTAGGGAGTTGTAAGACTTATTTATACTTGAGTGCTCAGTGAAGTTTGGACCATGCACAAGCTAAGGTTTTGGATCTCCAAAATATCGCAAATATTAGTAGTTTCCAAGAATTGGTCGGACAAGACCTATTTGCTGATTCAAAATCATCTTTTCTGCAGGATTTCGAGAGTTGTGGATGTTTACTTTAATACCTCATGGGCTTTATCTGTAATATTCCAGTTTACTCGAATTTTTACAACGACGGCTTTCACACTATTGTCTTTCTTAAGGTCAATATTCATTTTTTTTTTCATTTTTACACTAATTTTTTTGATTTTTTTTTGATTTTTTTGTTTTTTTTTTTGCATTAAAGAGAAATGATAATGTATATATTGTGCACTTTTACTCTTGTGATGATTCCTCCATGTAGCGAGCAATTAGTCGACAATTCTCACACCAGTTGGCATGAGGTGTCGGGCATCAAGATTCCCCTACGGACCTATGCTCGGGTTCCTCATCACAAGCCCGCTGACCTTTGACAATAGGTAGCCCTTTTTGATGACCTGACTAAATCCACCATCTTTTTTTTTTTTTTTTGGATCAGAAAAAGATGGTTCATCAGGATTCGAGGTTGCTACCATATTCTCAACACAATGTCGAACCTATACCTTAGAAAATGCAGGCCAGATGTGTTGTGAAATTCAAAGCACTAATTAGCTTACAACTCACTAAAAGGAACTTAATAAAAAGAACTCACTTTGCACTACTTCCAACTAGTCATTGGGCTCTTAGATTTTATATACCTTGTGTGTTGTATATATATATATATATATTTTTTTTTTTTCAAAAATTTTAACTAAAAACCTTTTTTAATAAAATTTCAAATTTTTTTTTAATAAAATTTCAAATTCAAATGCGTAAAAATACCCCCAAACCTAAATCTAACATTGTCCTCAATGTTAAAGAAAATTTAATGCAATAAGAGGACAGAAGAGAGGTTACCTGATATGGGTGGGTAAATTGAAAATTGGGGCAAAATCCCCCAAACCTGCATGTTAGTATTTTTTTTTTTATAGAAGATATTTATATGTTGGGTTGCCTCCCAAGAGCGCTAAGTTTTATGTCTTCAGCCAGACAATTCTAATTCATTCATGATAAACAGGGTCGGTCAGAAGTGTCTCCTCAACTTCTGGACTCAGATACTCAAGGTATGGTTTTAAACGATGTCCATTGACTTGAAAGGACCTACCATCCTTGGTATTGCATATTACTACTGCACCATGCGGTTGCACTTTCTCTACTGTGTATGGGCCAGTCCAGCGAGATTTAAGTTTTTCAGGGAATAGATGTAATCGAGAATCATATAGAAGGACTTTTTGTCCTTGGTGAAATTCCTTACGAATGATCATTTTATCATGCATGATCTTCATGCGATCTTTGTACTTTTTGGCACACTCGTAAGCATCGTTTCTAATTTCTTCAAGCTCATCGAGTTGAAGCTTCCTATGTTCTCCTACTTTGTCAAGATCGAAATTTAAATGTTTAATAGCCCAATAGGTCTTGTGCTCTAACTCAACAGGTAAATGGCAGGCCTTGCCATAGACAGTTCTATATGGAGACATTCTAATTGGTGTTTTGTAAGCCATCCGATATGCCCACAGTGCATCTGTTAGCCTAAGAAACCAATCCTTCCGAGATGTATGAACAGTTTTTTCAAGGATGGTCTTGATCTCCCGATTGGAAATTTCGACTTGTCCACTTGTTTGTGGATGATATGGTGTACTGACCTTGTGATTAATGTTGTACTTTCTCATAAGGGCTTTAAAGATTTTATTACAAAAATGTTTCCCCCCATCACTAATGATAGCACGAGGGGTGCCAAAACGAGCAAAGATAGATTCTTTAAGGAACTTGATCACCACTTTGTGATCATTGGTCTTACACGCGATAGCCTCAATCCATTTTGATACATAGTCAACTGCCACAAGAATGTACTGATGCCCAAACGACATAGGAAAAGGACCCATAAAATCAATACCCCAAACATCAAAAATTTCTATAATTAAGATAGGGTTCAGGGGCATCTCATTCTTTCTCGAGAGTTTTTCTAATCGTTGACATCGATCGCAAGATTTACAATAGTCATGCGCATCTCGAAAAAGTGTGGGCCAATAAAATCCGCACTGCAAAACTTTTGCAGCAGTTTCTTCCCACTAAAATGACCACCACAAGCATGGTCATGACAAAAGAAAAGGACATTCCTTTGATCGTGTTCAGGGATGCATCGTCTGATGATTTGATCAGGACAGTATTTGAACAAGTATGGTTCATCCCAAAAATACCATTTTACACGAGCTAGGAAGCGGAATTTCTCTTGTTTGGTCCATGAACGGGGCATTCGTTCAGTAACTAGATAGTTGACTACATCAGCATACCATGGAACATTGGTATGGGAAATCATCATTAATTGTTCATCAGGGAAGGTCTCGGACACAGGTAATGATTCTGCAGATGACTCAACAATTAGTCTGGACAAGTGGTCAGCTACTACATTTTCAGATCCCTTTTTGTCTCGAATTTCGAGATCAAATTTCTGGAGCAATAGGATCCAACGAATGAGCCTTGCCTTAGCATCCTTCTTTGTGAGAAGGTACTTAAGGGCGGCATGATCAGAATAAATAAGAACCTTAGATCCTATCAGGTAGGGGCAGAATTTATCTAGAGCAAAAACAACTGCCAACAATTCTTTTTCAGTGGTGGAATAGTTGAGTTGGGCGTCATTTAGAGTTTTGCTTGCATAATGAATAACATGGGGAAGCTTCTCTACTCGCTGACCTAAGACAGCACCTATGGCATAATCAGATGCATCACACATGATTTCAAAAGGACGACTCCAATCAGGACTCCTTATGATGGGTGGTGAAGTTAGTTCAGACTTTAGTCTTTCGAAAGCAGTTATACAAATTGGCGAAAAATTAAAAGTAGCATCTTTCGCCAACAAATCGCATAAGGATTTCGACAATTTACTGAAATCCTTGATAAAGCGGCGGTAAAAACCCGCATGCCCTAAAAAGGATCTGACTTCCCTAACAGTTTTGGGAGGTGGCAATTTAGCAATTAATTCTACTTTGGCCTTATCCACCTCAATTCCCCTTTGTGACACAATGTGTCCTAAAACAATACCTGATTCTACCATGAAATGACACTTCTCCCAGTTAAGAACTATTTTTCTGTTTGCAGCGTTCTACAACAAGTGTCAAGTGGTGTAGGCATTCCTCAAAATTGGATCCAAATATAGAAAAATCATCCATGAAAACTTCTAAAAATTTCTCCACCATGTCGGAGAAAATACTCATCATACACCGTTGGAATGTAGCTGGTGCATTGCATAGCCCAAAAGGCATGCGACGATAGGCAAAAGTGCCATAAGGACAGGTGAATGTGGTTTTCTCTTGATCCTCACGTGCGATAGGGACTTGGTTATATCCAGAATAACCATCGAGGAAACAGTAATGGGAGTGGCCAACTAGCCGTTCTAGCATTTGATCGATGAAGGGTAGAGGAAAGTGGTCTTTCCTAGTCATGGCATTAAGCTTCCTATAGTCGATGCATACTCGCCATCCCGTTTGGACTCGAGTAGGGACTAACTCATTGTGATCATTTTTCACCACAGTGATGCCAGACTTTTTAGGTACGACTTGAACTGGGCTTACCCACTGACTATCAGAAATAGGATATATAATCCCTGCATCTAAAAGCTTGATGACCTCGGCTCGAACTACGTCCTTCATGATTGGATTAAGTCGCCTTTGTGGTTCTCTAGAAATTTTTGCATCTTCTTCTAGATGGATTTTATGTTGGACCACAGAAGGACTAATCCCCTTAATATCAGCTATAGACCAACCGATAGCTTCCTGATTCTTCCGAAGGATACTTAACAGCTTCTCTTCCTGTTCTTTAGTTAGATTCAATGCAATTATAATAGGTAAGGTCTTGTTTTCCCCAAGAAATGCATACTTCAAGTTTTCGGGAAGGTCTTTGAGTTCTAGTTGTGGAGGTTTGACATTGGATGACACTAGCTGAGATTCCGAAATAGGCAATGATTCAAACTTGGTGGCCCATCTGCTAGTATCCATCACAGGAATGGAATCTAACAATGCATTAACCTCTTGACTTGACTCACAATCTTGTCCAAAATTAGCCAAACATCTTTCTAATGGGTCAGAATAACTCGATTCTTCAAAAGAACTGCTAATTATATTCTCAATCATGTGAATTTCTTCCAAATCGTCCATCTCAGTTGACTGACTACTACTATGAAAACATTGAGCTGGACAGTTATGTTCCCAAAGGCTAGAGTCATTATTCCATTTCGGCAACTAATCACAGCATTTGAAGTGGCCAAAAATGGTCTACCTAGGATCACCGGGATGTGACTTTCTGGATTTTTTACTGGTTCAGTTTCAAGGACTACAAAATCCACAGGGTAGTAGAATTCATTAACTTTTACAATCACATCCTCCATAATTCCTTTGGGATACTTCACAGTCCTATCTGCTAATGGCAAGGTAATATTTGTGGACTTTAATTCCCCCAAACCTAGTTCGGTGTAGACAAAATAGGGTAATAGGTTCACACTTGCTCCTAAGTCTAATAGGGCTCTCTGAATGATGGTGTCTCCTATTTTAATTTCAACAGTGGGGCAACCAGGGTCCTTGTATTTTGGGACAATCTGTTGTTGAATAAGAGATGAGGCTTGTGCCGCCATCACAGCTTGCCTAGGAATACTGGTTTTCCTTTTCACCGTGGTTAGATCTTTTAAGAATTTTGTATAGGAGGGGATCTGTCTGATGGCATCTAGAAAGGGTAAATTTATTTGAACATTTTTAAAGACTTCCATGATTTCATCATACTGAGATTTTTTCTTTAAATCTTGTAGTCTACTAGGAAAGGGAGCCTTAGGTGTGTAAGTCTCTATTGGTTTCTCCTCTATTTCTTGTGTTCCCTGTTCTTGTGCATTTTTCTGGGTGGGGTTTGGTTCATGCTTTTCTTCTTTTTCTTGCACAGGAAGTTGGACTTTGTTGTCCACTTGCTTGCCAGACCGTAAAGTGGTAATTGCCTAGACTTCATGGGTAGGGTTTCCATTAGAATCAATATGAAACTGGCCTCTCGGCCCTTGATTCTGTTGCTTACTAGGGTTAGGCACTGGCTGACTGGGCAATTCACCTTTCTTCCTATCCCCTAGAGAGTTGGCTATTTGGCTCAGACTAACCTTAAGTTTTGCAATCGCTTGCGCATGGAATTGGTTAGTCTGGGTTTGAGCTATGTTGGTCTGTTGTTGTTGTTGGATGAAGTCTTGTTGTTGCTTCATCATGTTAGCCATCATGGCTTCTAATGATGTAGTTTGCCGAGGGATAGGGGCACTATAAGTAGGAATAGGTGGAGCCAATGATTGGTTTATTTGTGATGGACCTATCCTGGGAAAATTCTTCTGAAAACCTGGTGGACCACCTTGATGCTGAATAGGTTCATTTTGCTTGTATGAGAAATTTGGATGGAACCTATTATCAGGATGGTAGACTGGGCTGAATGAATTGGGAGTGGGCTTCTTGAAGGCACTATATGAGTTAAGAGCATTTGCCTGTTCAGCCTTAATGTTGGATAAACTAGGACAACACTCCACTAGATGCTCAGAACTATTATACAAGATACATAAACTATGTGACTCGTGATCCACTTTCATGATGGGATTTAACTCTTTATATGAACTGGAACTAGTGGAAACAGTGAAAGCATCAAACTTTTTGCTTAAGTTGTTTATTCCAGTCACCAGATTGGACATGACATTTTTGAGTTCTGGGTCTGCTTTCATTTCATAATTACCTGATTTTCTACATCCGAACTCATCTCTATTTACTTCCTCACCATAGCTACTCCAATTTTGGGCGTTCTCGGCTAAGTCAACAAGAAATTCATAGGCTTGATCTGGGGTTTGGTTCATGAACCTACCCTTGTGCATGGACTCAATCATGTTTCTATGTGCCAGAGTTAGTCCTTTATAAAAGAAGTGGACTAGATCAGCCTTATCAAGCCCATAGTGCGGGCACTTGACCAAAAGATCATGGAACCTTTTCCAAAGTTGGGAAAATTCCTCCTCAGGTTTTCCTCTAAAAGTTCTGATGGCATCCTTAATTTTTTCAGTTTTTACCATGGGATAGAACTTAGCCATGAACTTCCTAGATAGTTGTTCCCATGATGTGATGGAATTAGAAGCAAGAGAATACAGCCATGCAGCAGCACGATCCTCTAAAGTCATGGGAAACAACCTTAATTTAATACCCTCTTCATCTAAGTTTTGGTTTCTAAACGTTTGACAGATTGTCAAAAATTTGTTCAGATGAATGTAGGGTTGTTCACTCTCGAACCCATGAAACTTGGGTAACATGTTTATTGTTGCAGCCCGAATCTCGAATTGGGCTGCATTATTAATTGGTAATACTATGCAAGTAGGGGGACTAGCAGATGCGGGTGCGAACAACTCATTCAAAGTTCTAATGTGTTCACCCATTGTAGAGATTGACAGTTGGTTTACAGTTCACAAGTTGTGATGAAAAGTTCTGTCAATTTCAGGATCAAATGGGGTTAACTTATCCCTTAATGACCTTCTACCATGCATACATTATCAACTATTCATTAGGTTTGACTCCTACAATGAACGAAATCCTAAGAGAAGAGAAGGGCTAGACACAGATGACCACAACCAACATCACACAACAATTTGACCCTATTAGTCTTAGAACTAAGTGAGGTTTAGTAGCTTCTTAAATCTAGTTGCATAGAGATTTATCAGGTTAAAAAGTTCCTGAAATTCTCTCTAGATTAGACAGTTCCTAATCTCCCTTTCAGATTAAGCTTGAGCTTACCAGTTAAGCAATCCAGTAACCAATGACCAGGAAAGTCCCGGGGTGTGTGGTGGTGCCAGAAGGGATACACCGATACCACAATACCCGTAACAGTTCTCACTGTTGTAAAACTTTCCTAGACATCACTAATTACTAAATTCTCACTAGAGTGGCTTTCAGCCGCTTCTTTCCAAGAGCCTAATTGAGCTCGAAAACCCTAAGGCCAACGTCTAATTTGATTTTAATTTAATTTGGCTTAGGATATGTATGCAAGGTGGTGATTTTTGGGCTAAGGACAGGTAATGACTTCCCGACCTTATCTTTTTAATGGATTTTGCCCTTAAATTCTTTTATGCAAATGCTTAAATACTAAATGCAGTAAATATTCAATGATTTTTTAAAGTTTATGGACTGTCATTAGGTTGTACTGATTAAATGAGCAAACAATTTTTTTTTCTTAATTTTTTAAATTTTATGTTTTTTTTTAATTTTTTTTATATAGGAATAACTTGAATGTAAACTAAAACTAATCCTTATGCGTCAGTCAATCTCCGAATGTCCGTTGAATAAGCTCTGGAGATTACTCCGTGAGGAGTCCCAATAGAGGTATGATCACCTCGGGGGATTGCACCCTATCAATTACTAGCAAAAATAATATTTTTTTTTTGAATTTTTTTTGATTTAATTAATTTTTTTTTTAACTTTTTTTTAAAAAATTTAAATTTCAAATTTCGAATCACAGAATTCAAATTTTGAATTCAAATTTTTGAATTTTTGAAATTTTTTTTAATTTTTTTTTAAAAAATTGTTTTTTTACTTTTTACTTTCTTTTTTAGAAAACTTTAATTACGAATTTCAAATTTTAGAATTTAATAACTACGAAATTACTAACTAAAATAATCAAAATAAGAAAAATTAATAAAAATAAAAACTGACTACCGGAGTGCGTTCACTCCGGGCATCCAAAATCCAATTTGATCTTCGTGATCGTTCTTGCTTCTCGATTTGCCTTCCCGGCAACGGCGCCAAAATTTTGTTCGTCCTTTCCTGTCTAACTAAAAATATGCTAAACAGATCGTTGTTAGAACCGACAAACAAAGTTTAAATTTAATTTTTTTTACTCTTACCTTTCCTACTCGAAGAATAGCGGTTGTAAGAGGTCGATCCACAGGGAGGCGATTGGAGCTGCATAAAAATTAGAACGTTCACTCGGATTCAAAATCGATTTTTGAATAATAGAAGAAAAACATTATATCGGAGATGATGATGGATTCTCTAGTCTACCGAAAAATAATTTTTAATTGAAATTAACTAGACGACATGTACTTAGATTCAAAAAGCATTTTTAATAAAAAATAAAGCTCTGGCATAAAATTAAAATGGATGAAAACAGTGCTTAGGGAGATTGAAGACTAGAACATCGATTTCATGAAAAAAATTTTAATGTATTAAAGAAAGATTACAGAATCTGAGGAACGGAAATTAAAAACAACATAAATTAAAAACTTTAGCATAAATACAACTCTTTATTAAACTAAATCTAAAAATCCCAAAACAACATGTTTCAAAATAAAACTCCTACTAAAAAAATTAAAACATTGCTCTCAATTAAACTAAAGAAATAGGAACAACATAATGCCCAAAATCACTAATACACAAATTAAAAACATAACTTCTAAAAAAAAGTAAACAACTAAAACAATAAAAAATACTAAGGAAATGTGATGCTCTGTTTTCAAATCTGAAAACAGAGCATTACTCTTCCCCTCTTTCTTCTCTCACAAACAGAGCACTCTCCTCTCTTGGCTTCCACCCCAACCGATGGCCTCCCTCTTCCCTGGTTCTAGGCCTCCACCAGCAACCGAGCATACTGCTCCCCTCTTTCTCCTTCTCCTCTTATAGCCGCAGGGTCACTTGGATTTTGGGTGGAATCACGGATCATCCGGGATGCTGGGAAGGAGGAGGAAATGGTGGCGGATTGCTCCGGTCGACTTCCCTCTTTGGCTGCGGAAGCGAGATCGCCGGACTCCTGATGCGGAAGGAGGCGCGGACTTCCTTCTTCGGGCGCTGCTGGGATCACGGAGAAGGGGCTGGAATCGCCGGTGATTGCGGAGGATTTGGAGACGGGCGAGCTGGGAGCGAGATCGACGGGAGGAGCCGGCACGGAAGCTTGGATGCGGAGGAGAAGATTACGGAAGAGCTGGGATTTGGGACGGATGCCACGGCTGGAATCACGGAAGAGCTGGGATCTTCTGTGATCGATGGGAGGAAGATGGCAGACGGGCGTGGGATGATGGCATTCACGGCTTGGATCCTGGCTGGAGCTGGGAGATGGGGCTCTCGAATCCCGAAGAGGGGGGGCGTTGTGCGATCTTTGGCCCTCCTGATATGGGAGCTGGGAGACACCAAGTTCAGTCATTAAAAAAAAAAACAAATAGTGTGATGTGAAATTTGGTTTGTAAACGGACGGACTCAGATCGTCACGGATCATTTGTTCTGACTGGAGATCTATTGCAAGTCTTTCATGGGTCACCCAGCACCTCATAGTTATGGTATGGCCAAATTAGATTTGCGCAAAATTATTTCCCAAAAGCACAAAAGAAATGGACCCGATTCGGATCCGAACCTGACTCGGGCCCGACCCGATCTTCAACCGGGTCGGATCTGGGAAGGGATCCTTCTTAAGTCAAATTTGTACTCAATGTGCATTTTATTTCCAATTTATGAAAATCTGTTTCAAACCCACATATAATATTAATCTAGTAAATTTATCATTATCGGTTAGCAATAATACTAATTTAGGTGACATGTAGGTCGCATTTTTGTGCTCTCATCAAGTCCCATACTCCTAATAAGATTAGGAGAAGCCCTAAACCCAATATATAAAAGGGTAGTGTGGAGTGATTGATTAAAACTCCATTTGATTTTGATGAGCTCAAAGCATTTGAGTATATCTTGTGATTACTAATGAATTCAATTGAGTGTTTCAGTGAAAATCCTGTCCAAGTGTTTCTAGACTTGGTTCATAGTATTTTGGATAAGTTAAGAAGTCTGCATGAACCAATGTCTGAGACTCGAGTCGACTCCCGAGTATCACGAGTCGACTCCAAGCGTATCAAGTTCACTGGCACGAGCTCGAGTCGACTCCAATGTTCAACGAGTCGACTCCAGGGTAGTAAGAGTCGACTCCAAGAGAAACACAAAGAAAAGTCAGAGAGCAGTTTTCGGGTCTGAGATTCGAGTCGACTCCAGTGGAACGCGAGTCGACTCCGATGGTTGGCAGATCGACTCCAAAGAAGGTAAGAGTCGACTCTCAGAGGAACACAAAGAAAAAGTCAGAGAACGATTTTCGGACTCTGAGATTCGAGTCGACTCCCGCAGTACGCGAGTCGACTCCGAGACTGAGCGACCATCAACAGACAGAAGACCATGTTACTGCCTCTGAGATTCGAGTCGACTCACAGACAGCTCGAGTCGACTCCGAGACAAGCTTCACGTCAAAAGGCAGAAGACCAACTTTCAGAAACTGAGAGCCGAGTCGACTCCAAGGAAGTTCGAGTCGACTCCAAGACTGGATGAGCCAAAAGACAGAGAATCGGGAGTTCGGGCTCTGAGATTCGAGTCGACTCCCAGGACAGTCGAGTCGACTCGAGTGG
Source organism: Phoenix dactylifera (assembly GCF_009389715.1). Taxonomy (NCBI): domain Eukaryota; kingdom Viridiplantae; phylum Streptophyta; class Magnoliopsida; order Arecales; family Arecaceae; genus Phoenix; species Phoenix dactylifera. The sequence goes on along the minus strand of NW_024068978.1, from coordinate 13,727 downwards.
ACGAAATTCAAATTTAGATCCACGGACTTCAGTGGATGAGCCGACTCCAAAATTGCCACGTCAGCTCCAGAAGTTGGCGAGTCGACTCCAGGTCAAGACGAGTCGACTCCCAGTCAAGACTGCAACTTTAATTCAAATTTGGAACAGTTGCCGAGTCGACTTCGGAAAAGCGTGAGTCGACTCCTGCTACAGCCGAGTCGACTCCTGATCGCGCGAGTCGACTCCAACCCACCAACGGTCATATTGTCAGGCTGCGCAGAGTGTGCAGAACGGCCAGAAAAAGCAGAGTAACGGCTAGTTTCCGTGGGGGTTGGCTTAAATAGCCACAGAGGACTGTAGCAAGGGAGAGAATAGACATTCCACTCCAAGCATTCAAGTTTTCAAGCTCTCCAAGTGCTCTTAAACGAAAAAGGGGAGATCTGCATTTACTGCTCCAACAACTTCTTTCCAACAATCAAAGCTTCCTCCTCCTGCATTCAAGTCGACCACTCTTTCAAGAGGAGACCGGAGTTCCAGAAGCCATACCTCTTCACCAGCTTAAAAGCGTTTGAGGGCTTCTAACTCCTTTACGATTATATTGTTTTAAATCTGCTTTTTGAGAAGCTATTTTCTGTTTTCTTCTATCTCTTGTATTTACTTGATTCAATCGGAGGATTGAATCAAGGGATTTAAGGTTGGTTGGTGAGCCAAGTTAAAACCAACGTGTGTAAGGGTTTGATTGTGAGCCCGAAAAAACAATCGGGGTTTGGTTCTAGTCGGTGAGCCTGGGAAAACCGACCGAGTTCGTTGTGAGCTCGTAAAACAACAAGTTTGGTTGTGAGCTTGCAAAACAACCGACTGTAATCCAAGGGGGTTATAGTGAAATTCCCAAGTGAGACTTGGGGAGTGGACGTAGGAGCAAGGGTTAGCTCCGAACCACTATAAAACTTTGTGTTTGTAGTGCATTGTCTCTCATCTTCTTCCCCGGACACTACTCACAGCACTTAGCTTTAATTAAACAACTTGCTATAGCTTTAAATTAATCATCCACAAAGTTTTAATATTCAAGTTAATTTAAAAACCCAATTCACCCCCCCTCTTGGGTTGTCTATCTGGGTAACAAGTGGTATCAGAGCCAAAAACTCTTCCACTCAAGAGTTAAAAGATCAAAATGACAACCCCATTTGGATCTTCTCACATTGAGGGTCAGTCCATCCAAAGACCCCCTTTCTTCAATGGATCTGACTACTCATACTGGAAGGCTAGGATGAGAATATTCATCCAAGCCCAAGACTATGAGATGTGGTCCATTGTAGTAAATGGGCCCTACATCCCATCCATATACGTAGATGGTGTTAAGGTACCTAAACTAGAAATGGACTGGGATGAACATGACATGAGGAAGGCACAATTAAACTCTAAAGCAATGAATGTCTTCTATTGTGCCTTAGACCGTAATGAATTCAATAGGGTCTCTACTTGCAATTCTGCAAAAGAGATTTGGGACAGACTTGAAGTGACCCATGAGGGCACGAATCAAGTGAAAGAGTCCAAAATAAATATTTTGGTTCATAAATATGAACTATTTAAAATGGACTCTAACGAAACAATTACATGCATGTTCACTAGGTTTACTGATATTGTCAATGGCCTAAAAAGCCTTGGCAAGAACTATACTAACAGTGAACTTGTCAGGAAAATCCTTCGGTGTCTACCAAGGTCGTGGGAAGCTAAAGTGACGGCAATCCAAGAAGCTAAAGACTTGAACAAGCTTCCACTTGAAGAGCTCCTTGGATCCCTTATGACGCATGAGCTTACCATGAAACAACACAACGAGGAAGAGTCCTCCCATAAGAAAAAGGTAATAGCTTTAAAATCTACTTCTTCTAACAAGGACTTGTCTTGCTGCGGCAGCAGTGAAGAAGAAGAAGATGAGGAAGATGGTGGTGAGGCTCTTCTTGTGCGCAAGTTCAAGAAATTCATCAACCACAAGAAGTCCTATCATCAAAGGAGAGGCCCCTCAAATTCCTACCGCAAGGACAAAGGTAAGGGAAGGGAAAGTGAGGGGATCGGGTGCTATGAGGGCAAAAAGCCGGGACACATCCGAGCTGAGTGTCCCTTACTAAAGAAGAGCAGCAAGTACAAGAAGAAGAAGAAAGCCCTTGTCACCACCCTATCGGACTCCGACGCATCATCCTCATCATCGGATGAAGAACAAGAAGAGAAGGCCAACGAAAATGAGGTAACTTCTGATACGCACTATGATTTTTCATTTGATGAACTTTATGATGCGTTTAACGAACTAATGATTGAATATAAGGATGTTAATGTTAAAAACAGGGAACTAAAAGTAACTAACCAAACTTATATCCGTAAGTATGATTCTTTAATTAAGGATAAAGATGCTATTACCAAAGAAAATCTAGAACTTAAGACAAGCAACCAACTCTTAATTAAGAAAACTAATACCTTAACTAAAGATAATGAAAAACTAACTAAGGAACTTTCAGAACTCAAAAACCATAAACAAGTCTTAAACAAGGATCTAACAAAAGAACTAAATGATCTAAAAGCCGAAAATCAAACATTAACTAAAGAACTTAACAAATACAAACCCTTAGTTGAAAAATTCACATATAGTTCTGAAAAGTTAAACATGATACTTAACAGTCAACGAGCCGTATTTAATAAAGCGGGTTTAGGGTATAAACCGAAAAATAAACAAAAACTTCTTAGTAACTTCTTTGTCAAAGCTGGGGAAAATAAAACTAAGAAAATGATCTGTTTTTGTTGTGGAAATATAGGACATAAGGCAAATGCATGTGACTATAGGAAAAGGAAAACTAAAAGAAAGATTAAAAGGGTATGGGTTCCAAAAGGAACCAACTTGACTAACCATGAAGGACCCAAGAAAACTTGGGTACCTAAGATGACATGATTTGCTTGTGTAGGAGTGTCTTGCAGCCAAGGTCAACAAAAATTGCTGGTATTTGGATAGTGGCTGCTCAAGGCACATGACGGGTGATAAAGACCAATTTTTCACCCTTGAAGCTAAGAAGGGAGGTGCTGTGACGTTTGGAGACAACAACCAAGGTCACATCATTGGTATTGGTAAAGTTCAAATCACCCCTTCTACTTTTATAGATAATGTCAGATATGTTGATGGTCTTAAGCATAACTTGTTAAGCATCAGTCAATTATGTGATAAAGGATATGATGTTATGTTTAAACCATCACTATGTATTATAACAAATCCTAATGATAATAGCTTAGTTTTTAAAGGGATTAGACGTGGAAATGTATATGTTGTAGACCTAGAAGATCTTGCAAAACATAACCAATGTCTAGTTGTAAATGAAACTAAAGATAATGATGCTAGTTGGTTATGGCACCGTAAGTTAGGTCATGCAAGCATGGACACAATAACTAAATTAGTTAAAAGAGACTCCGTGATAGGTTTGCCAAAATTAAAATTTGAAAAGAACAAAATATGTGAAGCATGTCAATTTGGCAAACAATCTAGGAACTCCTTTAAATCCATAAAATGTGTCTCTACCTCTAGGCCTCTAGAATTATTACACATGGACCTATTTGGTCCAACTAGAACAACAAGTCTAGGTGGAAATAAATATGGTCTTGTTATAGTAGATGATTACTCTAGGTACACATGGGTCATGTTCCTAGTACATAAGGATCAAGCATTTTCTATGTTTAAAAAATTCCATAAGGAAGTAACAAATGCTAGAGAGTCTTCAGTCATAGCCATTAGAAGTGACCATGGTACCGAATTCGAAAATCAATTATTTGACGAATTTTGTAGTAAAAAGGGGATAACCCATAATTTTTCTGCACCTAGGACACCACAACAAAATGGAGTTGTGGAAAGGAAGAATAGAACTCTAGAGTAAATGGCTAGAACGATGTTATGTGAAAGTAACCTCCCTAAGTACTTTTGGGGAGAAGCCATTAATACTTCTTGCCATATATTAAATAGAGTTTTATTAAGACCCATTATAAAGAAAACACCTTATGAACTGTGGAAAAACAGAAAACCAAAAGTTAACTATTTTCATGTTTTTGGATGTAGGTGTTTTGTACATAATAATGGGAAAGATAATCTAGGAAAATTTGATCCTAAATCTGATGAAGGAATATTCCTAGGTTATTCTACAACTAGTAAAGCCTATAGAATCTTTAATAAAAGAACCCTAGTTATAGAAGAATCTATACATGTTGTTTTTGATGACTCTAGTGACATCTCATCTAGTAAGAAGGTTAATTTTGATGATGATATTGAAATACTTGAAGAAAAGATAGATGAGATGGGATTACAAGATGATAATCAAAAGTTGATTAAAGGAGAATCGTCAAACCAAGAGCCTATAGTGGATCATGGGTTAGCTAAAGCTTGGAGGTATGCTCACGGGCATCCTAAGGAACTAATTCTAGATGATCCATCACAACCGGTTAGGACTAGAGCATCCCTTAGGAATTTGAATAATCATCTAGCTTTTGTTTCACACTTTGAGCCCAAACATATAGAAGAAGCCGAAAATGATGTAAATTGGATAAATGCAATGCAAGAAGAACTAAATCAATTTACTAGAAACAAGGTTTGGGATCTAGTGGAGAGACCTTCTGAATATCCAATTATAGGTACTAAATGGATATATAAAAATAAGCTAGATGAAAATGGAATTGTTATAAGGAATAAGGCTAGACTAGTAGCAAAGGGTTATAATCAAGAAGAAGGCATAGATTTTGATGAAACCTTTGCTCCCGTAGCTAGACTTGAGGCAATTAGACTTCTATTAGCATATGCATGCTCTAAGGACTTCAAACTATATCAAATGGATGTAAAGAGTGCTTTTCTAAATGGGTTTATTAATGAGGAGGTGTATGTAGAACAACCTCCTGGTTTTGAAAATCATCAATATCCTAATCATGTGTATAAACTGAACAAAGCACTTTATGGACTAAAACAAGCACCTAGAGCATGGTATGAGAGACTTAGTAAATTCCTATTAGAACATGAATTCTCTAGGGGAAATGTAGATACAACATTATTTCTGAAAAAGAAAAATAAGGATATGTTATTAGTACAGATTTATGTTGATGATATCATTTTCGGTGCTACTAACAATCGCCTCTGCGAGGAATTTGCTGATTTGATGCAGAGTGAGTTTGAGATGAGCATGATGGGAGAGCTGAACTACTTCCTCGGGCTTCAAATCAAACAATCTGAAGGAGGCATCTTCATTAATCAAGCAAAATATATCAAGGAGATGCTCAAGAAGTTTGATATGGAGGGAAACAAGTCAATCAGCACCCCCATGAGCTCATCATGCAAGTTAGACCAAGATGAATCAGGTAAATCTGTAGATCAAAAACTTTATAGAGGTATGATAGGTTCTTTACTGTATCTTACTGCAAGTAGGCCTGATATTATGTTTAGTGTGTGCATGTGTGCTAGATATCAGGCTAATCCTAAAGAATCACACCTAGCTGCAGTTAAGAGAATCTTTAAATACTTAATTGGAACTAAGAACATAGGGCTGTGGTACTCTAAAGAATCTAGCCTAAACTTAATAGGGTACATAGATTCAGACTTCGCTGGATGTAAGCTGGATAGAAAAAGTACCAGCGGGTCCTGTCAATTTCTAGGAGAAAACCTAATCTCATGGTTTAGCAAGAAACAAAACTCGGTTGCATTATCCACTGCAGAAGCTGAATATGTTGCACCCGGGAGTTGTTGTGCTCAAATCTTATGGATTAAACAACAATTAGAAGATTATGGCATTAAACAAGATAAAATCCCCATTAATTGTGATAACACAAGTGCCATAAATCTCACTAAAAATCCAATTCAATGAAGGGTTCTAGCATGTCATAATGGGCAGCGGAAGCTAGGGATTTTAAAATTTTCTTAATAAAGTCCCTATGCATGAAACCCTTTTAAGCCTAGATCACCTTAATGATTACAATCAAATAATATAAAATAAATGCAGAATTAGTAGAATACCTCAAATGCTAATCCAAAGTGTACAATCTCTACGAGGCGTCCAAGTGTCCGCCCTCCAATGGTGATCCGCACGAAAACTTGATCAAGACTTTAGCTCCAAAGACTTTTGATCCTTAATGCAGAATTCTTCTAAAGAACTCTAACGGCTTGCTTTCCTTCCTTTCTATTTTTCTTTAGCCTTCTAAAATCACTTCTAATCCTTTTGTCCTAATGAATACCACCTTGTCTTGGCTTAGGACACACTAGAAGCAATGTTAGAAAGAAAGAAACTAATGTAAGAAAGAAGGGATATGAGAGAGAGAGAGTTGGATTGATTTCCGATGATTTTAAAACACCGGGAGCATTCCCTATTTATAGATGGCGTACGGATGCATTGTAGCCATCCATTCATGCATGAAGAGGGGCGTGAGATCAAGTGATGTGTCATTTGATGAGAGGGCATATCAGAAGTAGTTAGGATAAGATGAAGTGCTTATGATATGGCGCTTCATCCTTATCCATTCCCTAAGCATTTCTTCATGAAATCCACCGTACTCATGCCTCTCTTCATTTCTTCTCACGCATGAAAAATAGGGAGCATTCTCAACCATTGATCAAGGCTAGATGATGATCCAAAGGCCCTTATTGGTGGCGCCATAAGAAAGAAGGAGAGAGAGAATGATGCGGTTGAAGGGAAAGTAGTTAGGATATGATGACGTGTCATCTTTATCCAATCCAAGTGGCACTTCTTCATGAGGCGCCATTCTAAATTCACCGTATTCCCTTCTTTCTCATGCCATCTGATGTTGACTAAGTCAATATCACAAGTCCATCACGAGATCATGATCTTCCATCATCCCATGATGAAGATCCAATGGCTCTAATCCATGGCGCCATCCATTTGATCCTTCTTTTCATCCAAATGTTGATCCAACGGTCAAAATTAAATATTTTATCAAATCTAATCCAATTAGACTCAAATCAAGCCAATTTAGGTGCCAACTCTTGGCTAACCCATATTAGAATATGATCTAATCAAATTAGATCAATTAAGAATCAGATTCGAATCCAGTTCGAATCAGGAGCTAAGGTTTGCAACACCTGCTAGGATGTTTATCTTGCAAACATGATCTAATCCAATTATACCCTTGATAAGTTTTCTTGTGTGTGACCCATTGGGTTCCATACTTAGCCAGCAATAGGTGTGAGTGCGAGTTGACCCAACTTGATTAGAACTCTTCTAATCGATTTAAGTCCAAACTGCGCGAACCCGAACTTAACAATTAGAATCCTTTCTAATTGGTGATCGAATTAAACTCTTTAATTCGATCAAACCTATAAGACAAGATTGACGTCTAGCAACGTGTCATGTCTACCCGGAAAATATGAAATTTGGTAGAAATACCAAAAATACCCTTCAGTGGCAAGTTACCATGCAATTCAATCCTTTAATCAAACTGCATCCCAAATATGTATATGAGTATGAATATATGTCAAACTCAATTTTATATTCATATTTTTCTCAATCTTTTAATGATAATTCAAATAATGAAACATTAGAAACTCTTTCTAATTTTCATTCTGCTTTGATCAAAGGCTTCCTGAATTATCATATGATTAGAATAAATAGGATGCTATCTTCTCTTACTAGAAGTGATTAATTCCTTGTTGACCTACTCATAATCTTCGTACACAATCCACCATATCCAGAAGACCTCGTACATAACTTATTGTCATGAATGAGTGTAAACTAAAACATAAGTTCATGTGCACAAGATACCATGGTGATCTCAGGTCAAAGGATCAGTTGCACAACTCCCACTAAGAGAATCATCTTTTGACATGTAAGTAAGACTTCATAAGATTTCTCTTTGTAGGTCAATTCAGTGAACTCATTCTTCTAATGAGCACCCATATCTTTGTATTAGTGTCTCCACACAAATGATTGTGAGATCAATCATCCTCTGCATCGAGCATACATAAGACATGCCAGTCTTTCCGGTAATCATTGATCCCCGACTCAATGTACCAATGACTGGGAATATTTAAGATTAGGATTTTAGGATTTTAAGTCTCACTAGTATGATCTCATCATAGTCTTAAAACCATTGCCCTAATCTAAGGAGTTTATCATAAATATAATCAACAGCATATGATAAAACATAACGCCTTTATTCATATTTAAATGTTATGTACATGATTTGGACAAATTAAAAGAAAAACCCTTCACAATACATATTACGATTGGCTTGTAGGGCATCTACTCTTTCATTCAACACTCAAGAACTAAACACATTGAGATAAGACATCACTTCATAAGAGATCATGTATTGAATGGTGATGTGTCACTCCAATTTGTGTGTACTGATAATCAATTAGCAGACATTTTTACAAAACTCCTAAGTGAAGAGAGGTTTAGTGTGCTTAGAAGGGGATTAGGAGTGATTGATCCATCCTAGTGGGAGTTTTTCACTAGATTAATTGATTTTGATGATTAGAATGAGGTTAAAATAGAGTTTCTATACAGTGATCATCAAATCAGTCCTTAATTAGCTGATTTTTCCTCATTTGGCACGATTATGGCATGGTTTTTAGGTGCGTGCCAAGGTTAGAGACGACTCGAGTAAGTTTCAGAGCCGGCTCCTAAGGGGGAGTCGACTCGCACATTTGCGGGAGTCGAATCGCAAAGTTGGCAGCTGAGGGGGAGTCGACTCGCACAATGTCGGGAGTCGACTCGAAGTCTACATGCGCTAACAGAGAGTCGACTCGCGCATATTCTGGAGTCGACTCGAGGTCGAGTCGACTCGCGACTCAGGGGAGTCGACTCGCAGTCGGGATCCGACTTTTTAACCCTAGGGTTGTCGTTTCGCAAACACTTTTTCTCAAGCCGCCACTGTTCACAAAGCCCTAGAGCCGACTCCTAGGTCATCCCCGATCGTCTCCAAGCCCTTTTCCCGTCGATTCTTCGCCGGACATTGAGTTTCCGTCCGTTCCTAGGTCATTTCCGGTCCGTCCCGAGCTTCCTCTGTCGGTCCTTCACCGTCCTCTAGGTATTTTTCTTCCCATTTAGGTCAAGATGCCTCGTAAGACCGTCGTTAGGAAGAGGTCCCGTCCCGAGGCCGGTCCCGAGCGGCGCTCTAAGGCGCAGCACGATCCCGCGAGGCAACCACCTCCGGATCGTTCCCCGCCTAGGGTGGTTCTCATTAGGCCTTTGGCCGGGAAGGCCGTCACCTCCGGGAGGTTTGTCGATTTCGACTATCTCTCCCGGGAGGGGTTCACCATAGGCGATAGGCTTAGAGCCCAGGGCCTAGAGTACTTCCTCACCTTGGACCTTCCCACCTATCCTGGCCTAGTTCAAGAGTTTTACAGTACCGTCCATCGGGGAGATGGAGGTATCGAGGGCACGGTAGTAGGTGTCCCATTGCGTGTCACAGAGGACCTCATTGCCCATATCCTTCACCTTCTATTAGTAGGGGTGGCTCCCGCACACCCTGAGGATAGAGTTGCGGCCCTTACGGTCGTCTTAGGGCATCCACCTCAGTCCCCCCTAGATGAGGTATCTGCAAGCTCACTTTCTATTGAAGTGAGAATCCTTTTGAGCATTCTGTCCAGGTCCATCTTCCCTAAGACAGGGAGATTTGATTTTGTGAATGAGAGGGACTTAGCTATTATGTCTTATATCCTTCAGGACACCCCGATCAACTTTCCAAAGCTCATTTATAGGTATATGTGTGAGCCCCTAGATAGACCTAGGCTCTCACTCCCATACGGGATGTTATTCACTCTTCTTTTTAGGCAGTACGAGATTTCCATTCCTGAGAGGGAACCCTCTCGTGCCTTGCGATGGACTGATCGCTTATGTACGGGGGACTATGCACAGGATGGGGTTTCGGAAGAGAGAAGGGATCTGGGTTAGGAAGTCCACTCTCACTGCTCAGACCACCAGACCATCACCCAGTCCTGAGCCAGATTCAGACTACCCAGACCTTCCAGACCATCCAGACCTCCCATCCACTCCTCCTGCTCCTACCACCTCTGCCGGACCTTCCTCCTCAGTTCCACCATCTATGGAGGTCCGTATTGATACAGAGCAGCTCCGGGAGCTGCGGCAGGAGATCGTCCGAGATCTGAAGGACGAGCTGCTTCGGGAGATCCGCGGCTCGGTGCCTGCTCCCTCTTCTGCGCCCACTTCCTCTGCCCTGGTCCCTTCCTTGACAGCCGTGACTGACATGACGGCTCATGTACGGGAAGAGATCTACAATATCCGGAGTTTGGTCCAGGCCCAGTTCCATAGCATGAGTGAGGTCACGAGCTCCACTCGACAGATGCGAGAGGAGATAGGTCGTGACATGCACACCACCACCGAGGGGGCCGAGCGCTTGTCGAATGTACTCATCGACAAGCTGGACGCACTACAGACATCGGTGACTGGACTTCAGGCGTCGGTGACAGAGCTCTCCACTACACATAGCAGAGCCACCACGTCTATTATCACGCAGCTCGGACATGTGACAGATGCAGTCACCCTCCTCATGGAGCAGAGCCGATTGAGAGGAGGAGCACCATCCTCCAGAGGAGGTGCCACATCCTCGAGAGGAGGAGCCACACCCTCCAGAGGAGGAGATGCATCCTCGAGAGGGGGAGCTTCATCCTCGAGGAGGACATAGATGTGTTTGAGTTGTGTTTTGTCTTGCTTTGCTTTACTTATTGTATTCTCACATGTATTCACATTCATATCAATACAATGAGTAGACATTTTATCTTCAATTATGTGCCATTTGATGATTGGTTGTGCCATTGATTGTGTGTGATTACCTCCTTTTTGGTATGATGACAAAAAGGGGGAGAAATATGTATAAAATATGTAAAAAGGGGAGAAATATGAAAAAATATGTAAAAGAAATCAATGAAAATAAATAAAAAGATAAACTCTTAATAACACACACAAATTTGTTCTAAGTGGATTCGGTACCTCGAGGCTCATTATCTCTCTTTTGGGGCTCCTAATGGAGTAATCTCCAGAATCTATTCAAGGGATATTCGGAGATTAGCTGAATCCTACTCAAGAACAAATTGACAGATTTTCCCTCTAAAAAGATAAAATTCAGTTCAAAAACTTCAAAGCATTAAAAGAAAATTCAGAGAATCAAAACATAGTTGAATGCATATGTTGAGGGGAGAATCTGAATTTTAATCAAGCTAAATCATTAATGACATATAAGCCGAACAATTGATTGCATAATATGAAGGCTTATATAATTCCAAATGAAAGGGGGAGCTTTAACTCCGAAATTTAATGTCTCACTCCTTTCAAACTTGGATAAATTAAATTATCAGACATTTGAATTCATTTATGGATTTTACTTCATTGTTTTATGAGCAATTCACTTTACATATACTCAAAGTTTTGTCATCATCAAAAAGGGGGAGATTGTGGAGTGATTGATTAAAACCCCATTTGATTTTGATGAGCTCAAAGCATTTGAGTATATCTTGTGATTACTAATGAATTCAATTGAGTGTTTCAGTGAAAATCCTGTCCAAGTGTTTCTAGACTTGGTTCATAGTATTTTGGATAAGTTAAGAAGTCTGCATGAACCAATGTCTGAGACTCGAGTCGACTCCCGAGTATCACGAGTCGACTCCAAGCGTATCAAGTTCACTGGCACGAGCTCGAGTCGACTCCAATGCTCAACGAGTCGACTCCAGGGGTAGTAAGAGTCGACTCCAAGAGAAACACAAAGAAAAGTCAGAGAGCAGTTTTCGGGTCTGAGATTCGAGTCGACTCCAGTGGAACGCGAGTCGACTCCGATGGTTGGCAGATCGACTCCAAAGAAGGTAAGAGTCGACTCTCAGAGGAACACAAAGAAAAAGTCAGAGAACGATTTTCGGACTCTGAGATTCGAGTCGACTCCCGCAGTACCCGAGTCGACTCCGAGACTGAGCGACCATCAACAGACAGAAGACCATGTTACTGCCTCTGAGATTCGAGTCGACTCACAGACAGCTCGAGTCGACTCCGAGACAAGCTTCACGTCAAAAGGCAGAAGACCAACTTTCGGAAACTGAGAGCCGAGTCGACTCCAAGGAAGTTCGAGTCGACTCCAAGACTGGATGAGCCAAAAGACAGAGAATCGGGAGTTCGGACTCTGAGATTCGAGTCGACTCCCAGGACAGTCGAGTCGACTCGAGTGGACGAAATTCAAATTTGGATCCACGGACTTCAGTGGATGAGCCGACTCCAAAATTGCCACGTCAGCTCCAGAAGTTGGCGAGTCGACTCCAGGTCAAGACGAGTCGACTCCCAGTCAAGACTGCAACTTTAATTCAAATTTGGAACAGTTGCCGAGTCGACTCCGGAAAAGCGTGAGTCGACTCCTGCTACAGCCGAGTCGACTTCTGATCGCGCGAGTCGACTCCAACCCACCAACGGTCATATTGTCAGGCTGCGCAGAGTGTGCAGAACGGCCAGAAAAAGCAGAGTAACGGCTAGTTTCCGTGGGGGTTGGCTTAAATAGCCACAGAGGACTGTAGCAAGGAGAGAATAGACATTCCACTCCAAGCATTCAAGTTTTCAAGCTCTCCAAGTGCTCTTAAACGAAAAAGGGGAGATCTGCATTTACTGCTCCAACAACTTCTTCCCAACAATCAAAGCTTCCTCCTCCTGCATTCAAGTCGACCACTCTTTCAAGAGGAGACCGGAGTTCCAGAAGCCATACCTCTTCACCAGCTTAAAAGCGTTTGAGGGCTTCTAACTCCTTTACGATTATATTGTTTTAAATCTGCTTTTTGAGAAGCTATTTTCTGTTTTCTTCTATCTCTTGTATTTACTTGATTCAATCGGGGGGATTGAATCAAGGGGTTTAAGGTTGGTTGGTGAGCCAAGTTAAAACCAACGTGTGTAAGGGTTTGATTGTGAGCCCGGGAAAACAATCGGGGTTTGGTTCTAGTCGCTGAGCCTGGGAAAACCGACCGAGTTCGTTGTGGCTCGTAAAACAACAAGTTTGGTTGTTAGCTTGCAAAACAACCGGCTGTAATCCAAGGGGGTTATAGTGAAATTCCCAAGTGAGACTTGGGGAGTGGACGTAGGAGCAAGGGTTAGCTCCGAACCACTATAAAACTTTGTGTTTGTAGTGCATTGTCTCTCATCTTCTTCCCCGGACACTACTCACAGCACTTAGCTTTAATTAAACAACTTGCTATAGCTTTAAATTAATCATCCACAAAGTTTTAATATTCAAGTTAATTTAAAAACCCAATTCACCCCCCCCCTCTTGGGTTGTCTATCTGGGCAACAGGTAGCAAGGGAGACATTATGAATGAATTCTCTCCTCTTCCTCTCCACACCTCCCTTTCTCTTTTCTTCTCCCTTTCCACGGTAGCAAGAGGCTTCCCCTCTTCTTCCACGGCAGCAAGGAAGATCAAGTTCATCTTCTTCCAAGTGTTGGAAAGAAAGAAAGAAGAAGAACCTAGGAAGAGATCAATTCGCCCAAGGAAAGAAGGAGTTCTTTCCTCCACGCCCAAGCCCATTCTTCCTCCTTCTCCACGGCAGCAAGGGGGTCCTCTGCATCCTCTTCTTCCATGGCATCAAGGCAAGGAAGATCCACGCGCAAAGTTTCCTCCTTTCTCTTCCTCCGTTGCGAGTAAGATCAAAGAAGAAAGGGTTCTTCTTCAAGGAAGTATGTTGCAGATTTCTTCCAATCTATTTGATAGTCATGAGAGGTCTTTGCAAGGAGCTAGCACTCCG